>NW_026623680.1:62609-102523 GCF_030028575.1 Malurus melanocephalus | reverse complement strand
GGAACCATGAGAGTCCACTTGTCATTTACTATAAACTATAACTCCCCTCTCAGCATTCCTAGAATTTCAGAAAATTACTGCCAGATCTCAGTAGCCTATTAATTATTTTTGGCTTTAGAACCACCAAGTTTACAAAAACTAGTGAAAACTTTCAGAGGTGAAAAGAAAAACAGAAATGGCATTGTCATAGCTCTGAGGTGAAGTCTAGATATGCTTCAAATGAATAAACAATGAGTTGAGTGTTTCATTCAGCAAAAACTCAGACATTTGACACAGTCAAAATTACTAACAAATTTGTGTTAAGTTCATAGTTTTGGCCTTAAAATTAAAAAAAAATGTTCACACTTTTTATTTTAATTTTGCAATGTTTCTAATTGCCCTAAATATTATTTTTTTAAAAGAAAAGAAATGCTTTACTTTGTGTTTCAGATATAGTTGGAGGGGTTTTTTTGGAGGGGGGATAAGAAAAATGTCATCTTCGTATTTTATCAAGCTATAAAAATAATGAATGGATGTACCTTGTTTATATAGTATTCTCTACCACTTTCAGCAGAGAGAGCAAGCTGAAGAATAGATCATTTGTTCAGCTGTAGATCCAAGCAGGGCTGAGTGCAATGGGCAGCACTGAGGGGCAGCACAGCTGTAATTCAGCCACCTCTGTGTGCTGGGGTGACCCGTCACACTGGGCAGTGATGAAGGGAAAGGAAGGAYAGGCAGCAAGATCACAGCCCAGGAGAACCCTCATAAATCCAGTGCTGGGCCAAAACAACAATATGCACTCAGAGCTTGCTGTGAAATCACAGCAGTGTGAAGCAGGTAATGCCTTGTCAAAGCCAAGCCAGCGTGGGGCTTGTTGTGTGCACAGGTGAGGGAGGGACAGCAGAACTGCTGCAACACCATGTTTTATTCAGCTGACAATCCCATTGCTCCCATTGCACCCAGCAGGGGTGGATGGCACAGTGTTAACCTCAGTGAGGATTTTCCATGTTTCACCACAGAACATGTAGCTAAACTGGGATRAATTGCAGAGCCCATGTTCTAGTGTGGCTCTCACTGATGCTAATGRAAACTGCTGCAATCCACAAGCCAGCCCATGAGATGTCTGGGTACCTATAGCATCTCCCAGAAGCAGCTGAAAATACATCACAACATGCCAAGAAGGCCTCAGCATTTAATCTAAATTCTTGTCTGAATTGCTCCTAAGCTGTCCATTAATATATTTCATCCACWCTGAGGAAATCTATCAGCTACAATACAGAACATCCTAACTGATTTTCAGCTCTTGCCTGATTCATCATCTGAAATTCTAGCAAATAAATCTAAGTTTGCCGTTTTTGTCAGGACAACCATTTTCAACACAAGGCTTCAGAGCTGGAAAATATTTCCCCTATTTTTATTTTTATGGCTTATCTGTTTCCAATGTGATTGGATTTTTTTTCTTTTCTTCCTCCTCTAGGCTGTCATGGTTTCCCTGCTGACAGATTACTCACCACAGCTACAAAAACCCACATTTTGATGCTTGGATTCCTGCCAGGAGAAAAATTCCTCATCAGCAGAATATTCTGGTCTGCAAATACACAGATCTTCTTCAAAAGGGACCAAGGTAGTGGTGATTTTTAATAAAACCATATAGTTAGCTGTATAATATTGCCTTACTCTCGTGAAAATGTCTGAGACAATAAACACCATTGCAGAAGCTGCTTTTCATCTGGATGCTCCAAGCTGGCTCTCCTTTTTAGGAATCAGCATCACAGGAAACATTCCAAGATAGCACCTTGATGGTTGAATCTACCAGCAGCATGAGCACAGTGTAGTCTACATGTAGGTGTGGTGGGAGCTTGCACAGTGTGGTATTGATGCCTAAAGATTTTTAGCTTTCTTGTGTATTCGTAGCTTTGTAGGTTTTTAATATATAATTGTAGAGTTTCTGGTACTTTTCCTGCCCTCTCTCACATTTTATAAAGTAAGCTAACCCTTTYTAACACATTTTTGAAATTCTGTTTAGTGCTACTTTCAAGAAGAGAATTTCTAATGAGGATTCTTGTTTTTCAGCAGAATTTGAGATGCATAACAAGACATAGGGCAAACAATCCCCTGGACCAACTCCAAAGGGGCACACCCAAGGGTGGGTTACAGGGGCAATTATCTCCAACTGGATGTACCTGCTAGATGTACTAATTAATTAACCTTGTAAGAATTGTAGAACTCTTGTAGCAAGTGTGCCTGAAAGCTTTCATTAAAGAATTGCTTTTTATCTTACAGCTCTTAATATTGTTTGAAGAGTTTTGTCTTTTGATTCCAGGCAACAATATGAGARACATAAACTTTTTTTTAAACTTGTCCCCTCAATTGCTGGTCTTGGGAAGCATGTGTGGAGAAGCAGTGCTTCAGTTTGCCTTGGCTGCCTCATTTCCTGGGTGCCTTGGCTCCTGTTTCTGTCCTCCACCCAAATACCAAATCCCACTCCTCTTTGACACCAAAAATATAAAGACCTTGTGAGCATTATCCTCCTCCACGACMTTCCTGTGGGCTGGTGCAGGGGGATATTGCTGTGGAATTGGAATAGAGCAGTTTCCAAGGAGCTGGATGCAGCAAAGAGAGATGGATGAAAAGAACTGGTTCATTCTGTGCCTATCTCCCCTGTAACTTCATTCCCTAAACAGAATTTTGGCTAAAGAAGCAAATACTTTGCTTTGTTCTTTTTTTTTTTTTCCTAAGCAAACGTGAGGGGCACCACATGATGAAACTTGCAGTACTCCTTTGCAGAAATAATTTGCTGCATTTTGCCCTGCACTGCAACACAGGATTACCCTTCAGCTAATCCTTCTCAGTAGTAAACAAATTCATRACATTTGTAGTTTTTGTGATGGCTGGGTGTATGCATTTAATATTTCAGGTAAAGCTCTGAGTTAACTATTAACAAACACTTTCTTTGTTGTTTCTAAATAGTTTCAAAAATCCATTGTTTTTTGTTTTTTTTTTTTCACTGTAACACTAGGACAATGTCTGCAATATTTAAAAACATTCTGCAAATGAGTTTGCTTTTCCTGACCAGCTGCAAAACATTATTCAATTCCTTTCTAAATTTGAGTTCACTGCAGGGCCACACATATCACTGAAATGAAAATAAAGATACATTTTTTTTTTCTATCTACTTATTTACAATTGATTTCTTGGTTTTGCAGGCATTTGTGTGTGTCTTGTTAAGATTAACATTTTCCTTTACAACATTACAAGGGTTTCAATAATTCAGTGAACATTTCAGCAGAGATACAGCTGCATCAATGATGCAGAACTAGGGTATGTGCTACGAATCAATGTTTTGCTTTCCAGTTCAGCATGTGGAGGAAAATGCATGGAATACAGTATATTTCTGGTTGCAGTAAGTCCTACTTTTTGAATTAAGTTCCAGTTTGGCAAGATATGTTAAAATATGATRGGTCCTCTTGGACCTGGTGAGCTGTTCACATGCTCAGAATTTAAGATATCCTTACTGACCTGATTTTAGTGCTCACTGAGAGTGAGACAACTCATTTTGCTAGCCCTTTCATAAAAAAAACCACATTAATATCAGTTTTATTGTGTTGCTCAACATACTATCAGTGAAGCCAGGCACATTTATAACACCAAAGCTGTGTTGTTAAATGTTTCATGGTGCCCAGTTTAACAATCACCTGCTCCTCTTTTGATTCCCAGAGCTCTGATTAGAGCAAATGTGCATCTTGGTTATTGCTGACTCCTTTTGTACTCAGGAATCTGAGCAGGATGCCAGACAGCTGAATCCCCTTGACATTTTTATAGCACATGCATAGAGCTGCTGTATAGCATGTGAGTAAGAGGGTCCAACATTTGCAGGAGGGTAATTTCATATGGTTCTATTCCTCTGGGAACATATGCAGCAAAGGATGACAGCCCCTCCTCTGTCTTGCACAAACTGCTCACACCATCGGCTGTTCTGGTGCTTTTGAGAAGAACTGGGTGGACTTTACATCTCCTGAGCACTGGATCATTGTGTGGGAGCACTGAACCACCTACACCCTCCTGCATGTGCAAAGCCCAGCCTGTGTGCTGGGAGCCAAACACATCCCAGCAGGGTGGATTCATGGAACATATGTAGACTGTCTACACAGCTCATGCAGAGCAGGTCTGACACTTCCTAGAGGCCTGGGTTGGTACCAAATAGACTTTCTGCCCCACAGACCCTGAAATAGGGTGCTCTGAAGGGTTTCTGTAGTGCCCATAGGGACTTTCACTGCTTTGACATACAGTACAACAGCATTGTGAGGATTAATCCACTTGGGCAGGTTAAGCATCCTGGGATTGCAGGGTGCTGGCTGTGCAAGACAGCATTATTATGCCATGCAGACTCCCCATGCATTCATTGCTTGAATTTACTAGTGATGACTGTAAATGTGGTTAGTAAGGGAAACAGCAATAATGTAGGGAGATTTTCTACCGGGGAAAACTGTTTATCAGCATTCAAAGGGCTTCAAACAAATGCATATCAGGTAGCAGTCACTAATAGCTTACAGTGTTTCTCATTACATTTATTTTGCTYTAATCAGTAGAAGTGCTGTTTTCATTGCTGAGTGTACTTGAAGGATAGGGTGTTGTTTTCTCTGTGTTTTTACACAGAGATGCTCCTGCCTGGCTCACGACAGCCCCAACCTTCCTTTCATAAAAGTCCTGCTCTTCTGTTTGACCTAGAGCACAGCCCTGGGTCAGTTTGGATCTATCAAGTCTTACCCATATCTGACTCATTCAATAGCCCCCTGATATCTCAGGGGTYTGATATCTCACCCCACACACTGGCAGGGCTGTGCTCTGCCCCTCTCCAGGACCCTGCACTGGTGGGGGCAGCTGCCAGCMTAATCCATCTCCAGCTCAGAGGCACAAGGGGTGGACTGACTCTCCTGCACTGTTCCCTCTCCCTGCAGGGCTGGTTGTGTGCTCCTGCTTGTGCAGGCACATCCAGACCTCACACACAGGCAAGCACTGGGTCTGTGCTGTGTCCCAAGAGGGAATAGTCATATTAACTTTGGTGCCCAGAGTCCAGATGCAGATCCAAAGCTAATACTGAATCTGTCTCTGATCCCAGCTGAGGCCATGGGGGAGGACAGGGGCCCAAAGGTACTCTAATGTCCTTTTAGACAGCTGGCAGCCTTGAGGACATCAAGGACATCTGCACAGACATGGCAGATGAGACCAATGGGGCACTTAAAGCAGAGACCACAGGACCAATACAGGTCCAATGGGGCACTTAAAGCAGAGACTGGTGGCCAGCAAGGACCACCTACAGCACCTCAAATGGCCCCAAAACCAGTGCTTTGGCACTCCCTCCCTATATTCATGGCCTGCAGAGGATTATTCCTATGCCTAGAAAGAAAAATGCAGGCTTGCTTATTAGCAGTTCACACACTCTGTAAACACTTCTGCAGCATATTACCAGCAGTGGGGGGATTCTTTTATTWCCTGCACATGATCTAACATTAATTAGAGATTCAACAGAGAAAGAGGGGCAGAAAGYTTCTATGTAATTTCCTGARGGAGGWAAAACAACATTTTTCCCTGTGTACKRCAAGACTAASAGAGCACAGTAACTACAGCAGGTAAGAGGGCTGTGGAAAGAATTTGCAAATGATTAGTGTAACTTATGAAGGACTGAGTGGGGAGCCTGGACAACCAGGAGAGAACAAAGTAAGGATTCTCAAACAGAATTAAATATTTTATTTGAACCAGCTTACATCAGGAATGACACCACGTACAGCAGATTTACTCATTGTCTGGTAGCGGAAGCAGCCGCCTGTGAAAGTCTGAGCTGCTGAAAGGGAAATTCAGGAATTACTAAATAGCAAGRAGGCACCAAGGTTTGGTTGCCTGAAGTCCTCCAGAGCTCCTGAATTAATGTTTACCCCTCATAAGACAGGYTTGTGAGTTATCCATAATTATCTCGCTGCCTTTCAAATTTTATGAGAGAAGAGCTACACAAAGGTCTGAGCAACACACTGAGCTGATCATTCAGTCTGGGGAAAGCTTTCATGGCTGAGTTGAGATATATTGAGCTTAGTTTGTTTACCAGCAATGTATAATACTAGTGAAAAGTCTGAAAAACAGATTTCACACAAAGGGAAAGGTTTCTTCTTTCTTCTGGGTTTCCCATTTCTCAGCTAATCACTTGGTTAATGTATTGAACAAATAAACAGTGCTTTTTTGATTATTTTGCCACGGCTATTTAGCCAGCTGCCTTTCAAATGCAGGGCCCAGAATTTCTGGGTCTTGCCCAAGGTTATGTGTACAGAGACACTTCATAAGCCACAATCAACATTTAATTCAGCCCAGCATTTGCTCTCATCTCTAATGGGATACAGCTATTTGCAAGGTTATTTGATTCTTACACAATCTTGTTACCAACTATTTGAAGAAATCCCAAACCTTTGTGGCCTCTGTAAAGGCCGATGATCCCTTCTATGTGTATGTGTGTAGAGGATTTTTCTCTAGGGGCAAGAAATCTGAGGGGGCCTCCATTCAGACAACAGATCCTTYACAGTCACAGTCAAAGCATTGCCTGCCCTTGCCAAATGCCTTGGAAAGTTCCTTGTGGTCTGCATTATATACGAGAGGATTAATGAATGCTGCTGCTCTGTAATGGGCCTATTTTCAGGGGCTTGGCACTCAAGCAAAGCAGGCTCCAGCACAAGCATTAGATATCTAGAAAGAGACACGAGCACCAAGATGTGCAATCTTTGCTGATCAAAGTTTACTCAGTTGAGCCAAAACTTAATTCCAGCTGTAAGGATCGGAAGGGAGAGCTGGAGAAGAGTACTGAAGAATTGGCAGGGCAAATGCAGGTCATGCTTAGTGATTTAAAAASAAAATAATATTGATTGGAGGGACAAAGCTAAATTACTCACACAAGTTACRGAATCATAGAATCACAGAATGGTTTGGATTGGAAAGCTCTTTAAAAATCATYTCATTCCTGCCTCAGGCAGGGCACTTCCCACTAGGCCAGGCTGCTGTAGATCCATCCAACCTGGCCTTGACACTTCCATGGATGAGGCACCCACATCTCCCTGGAAAACCTGTGCCAGTGTCCCACCATCCCTGAAGTTATGAGAGTTCAGAGTCCCTGTCCATCTCACAGTCAGCGAGATCAGCACTGATCAGATCAGTATTAAACCTGACTGGTTTCTGCCCTGTCCCGCAGCCTCACCTGACTCACCCTCCCAGCACCTGAGGGCGAGGGAATGCTCTCCCTGGCCCCACTCCTGGCCCATTTGGACATTGGAGGAGGAGCACTCCATGGCTCCCTGGCTGCTCCATGGCCAATTCCTGTGGGAAGCAGGTGTGAGGGGTGCCTGTGTCCCAGCCCTGAGAGATGGGAACCCACCATGGCCCCAGGTATGGCCCGTGTGACCCACAGCCCCTCTGCAGCCACAGCGTGGGACAGACACCTCCTTCTGAAGGTAAAAACCAGCCTGATCACAGTAACGCCAGCTCAATGGTGTTAAAACACCTGCTTTGGCTGACAGAAACCAGATTCTGTTTGCAGCCCAAAAGAGAGGCCAACTTGCCCATCCTGCTCCCTGTGCYGTGCCCAGCTGAACGTGGCCTGGGTGCTGCTGTGCCAAAGGTTGTGTTTGACAAAGTGCCAGCCATGACTGGGGTCAGTGCCAGACAGAGTGCTCGTGCCTGGCTGCTCTTCTTGTTTGGGTGACAAAGAAAGAAAACCCTGAGCACCTGGAATGAGAAGCACTGTGGTGCACAAAGGAAAATGCCCTGCTGAGTCAGCTCACTGCAGGCAGCTGCACACCAGCCTTGGCTTAGGCTGGAAATGAGAGTGACACAGGGCTCTCCTGACATGTTTCTGCTGGAAGAGCAGCCAGCCATGCAGTCCTGTGGTGTAGGGATGGGATCTGCACCGCTCTGATCACCTGGGAGGCTCTCCTACATGCCTGGGGCATGCTGTCCCCATGGATGGGCTTCAGCTCCAGCAAAACCCTTTGGATTTCTGCAAAGCACTGCCCCACTGATGGGTGATCACATCCTGAGACCTGCTACCCTGCTGTGGGACTGAGCCCCTACTCCAGGGCAGCCTCAGTGGGGTGGGTTTGTCCCTGTCCTACAAACCTAAGAATGGGGCCCCACAGATGGTGCATTGCACTTCCCCCAGGCAGACTAAAATATTTGTAATTGATATCACTTGGAATATATCTGCTTACTTTGGGAATTTAACTAATTGAAAAGAAATGTCTGCCAGCACCACAGGATGCCTGCATGATTCACCAGCAGGCTTACSAGACCCACTCCACAGCTCAGATTTCTGCCGTCAATCCCAGAGCAGTTTTGGAGGGTTTCTGAGGACAGGATGCTAGAGGGGGATGGCACAARCACCTCTCCAGGGTGTTTTCATTGTGGCAAAACCCTGTGGGCTCCTCTGGGGCACTGCCACCTGCGAAAGGGCGCAGCAGCCACTGAAAGGAGCAGAGGCAGGAACCAGAGGGATGTATAAAACACTTTAAACTCAGCCTGACTTCAAGCAATGAAATGTCTTAATCCCAATCCAACAATTACAGAAACACACCTCATGTGGTGATCTATACAMATGCCTTATGTGCATATAATCCTATAATGGAGAGCTATTGATAATATGGTCTACWGAGAAAGAAGAGAGAGCTTTCACATCCCCCTGCCTTAATCCTTGATGCTGTGACACAGCTGGGTCTTTCTTAAGTCCATTTGTAACCCTGAATTTTCTGTGTTTTGTGTAATTTCAATGCCCCATGGTTTTCTTTAAATTTCTCACGCATTCTTGCAATGGAAGGAACTTTTAAAAGTGTAGCCAAATAACTTGGTTTTGAAAAGCACTGTGGAGGAGATAGGGGAAGATGTATATAATTTGCCTCCTACCAGCTTTATGAATGTCCTTCTCTCAGGCAAGGTAACAATTCCGTCCAGAAATAATTCCATTAGACATGAAATATCAGAGCTGTGAATCACTGGGCATTACAGAGCATCTTCCCAGCAGGAGAGAATCTGAAAACTGTGCCAGAGAGAGRACTTTTAATTCTTATTGCAGCGCTAGGGAGGACAATGCAATCAAAAACAGCTATAGGAAGTTTCAGTACTGCAGAACTATCTATTTTACTAGTTGTCTTCCTGGGAAAAGGAAACCAGGAGATTATAGTTATTCTTCCAGCAATMTGGTTGATTTGCTCAGGGTAGTAACTGGGATTCACAAGACAGCAATTAAGGACTCAGGAAAGCACGTTAAATAAACTCCTCTGAAAGACTATTRTAGTCTGCATAGCTTTTAGGTGTCCACATAGCAGGAATAACTGGGTCTGCCAAGGAAAAGCTTTTCTGATGTTCTGAGAGGCCACCAAAYCCAACCTGTATTAGAGGTTTCTAAAGGCAGGATGGATTCTGAGCTGTGGGAGCACAGTTACCGCCACTTGGAAGGGTTTAGCTCTGACTACAGGAAAAGTCACTGGTTCCTTGCCCTTTTCCCAGCAGCTCAACAGAATGCTGGGGATGACTATGGGAGCATTCAACCCAGAGATCACTCATCCCTGTGAGATCCTCATAATCAGCAGGGCAGWTGCTTCTCCTGTAACTTTTAGGACTTGCCCCATTCTGCAGAGGGACAAAGCTGTGTCCCACTGCTCACAGCTGATGCTCAGAGCCATGGTGGCTTTTCCTACTCTTCCCCGTTGCTGAGGTGGACAGAAGAAGGATCACAAGCACATTTACTCTGAATACTGTATGTTGCAAGTAACAATAATCAGGGCCTTGCTGAGTTGCGAGGTTAATTTATTGACATGGGACCTAACCTTCTCTAGAAATAAACTCACAGAAATTGCACAGACCTTAAGCACTCAGTGTCTCTGAAAACAAGCTCATACTGCCTGCCTCCAGATTACTGCTGCCTGTGAGAAACAGGTGTCAAAGGCTATTACACAGAAAATAAAGGAGGCCCTGGTATGCTGTTAGCTAGGCAGCTAAAAAGGTAATCTGCAGAGTATTTGTATTACATAGCTTAACTGGATTAGCCTCTACATCCTAAATGACTGGACTGTCTCCAAAAGAGGTAGTGAGTGCCTTTCCCTGAAGCAGTCCTCTTTTTCAGCCAGTTGTTGGAGAGCCATTGGTCACAGAGGTGCCTGGTTGTCTGATACCAGGATGGAGATGCAGAATTTGCATTACAGGGGCTGCCTGCAGAAACAAATGCAGCACATGCTTAAGGAAATGCTTAAGCAGGAGAACACAGTTTACAGCAAAACTTCTGCAAAAACTGGGGGGCAGTTTTTCCAGCTGCTATTGTGACAGTATCACAACACTTTGCCAAGCTAGTTTTTCATGGTAGAGCTCAGTATTTTTGCAGGAAATGTTATACTTCCCTTCGAGGTTTTTTGTTTTTGTTTTTGTTTTTGTTTTTTGTTTTTTTATTTTTTTTTTCCCAGCAGGCTACTGAAGAGAATATGTGTTCTTTAACCCAGGTGTTTACCTGGTGAGGGGACAGAGACCCAAATGCCTATAAACTTTGGGAATCCTCCTATCCCAAGCATCTGAGTCCATGTCTGCCTGATAACTTGGGCCCATGGTCTGAACACCCTGGAGCCACCTCCAGTGTTTGGCAGGGGACTATGCTGTATCCAGGGTCTTCCTTCTGGTTTTCAGAGACTTTCAGCACAGCCAGAATTATCAAATTCATCTGCCCATTCCCTTCTCTCAGTCCTAGAATGCCCAGTGCATCTCGCAGCTTCCCAGGACCCAGGAATGTATCACAGTGTGGAACAAAGGCCTGAAATGAAAAAAAAAAATTAAGAAAAAACACCCCCACTCTTAAATAATAAATGCAATGTGATGCTCCATTTATGTCATATATTTCTGTAACACAAAAATAAGAGAAAARTAATCCTACATTTGTCTGAGATGAAAAATTCCAGAACAGAATAAGAGCTGCCGGAGATGTCTGGGTCTATAGAGAAATGTCTGCACAGCAATGAGGTAGATGTCCAGTGTGGCAGAAGACCTTGCTAAAATAATTTATTATCTATTTTCTGCATCWGCCTCAGACCATCAGGAGGCCTTCATTGTGTCCTTGGTAATTTCCCATCCTTTTTCTTCTTAAACTTCAGTCTCTGYATCCCCAATGGCTTTGTGACCTCACATGAAATCCAAGAGGAATGCCCTTCTGTCTCTCAATGCCATTTGGCATTAAACTGGTTGCTGGCCATTAGTGAGTGATATRAACCACTCCAAGTATTCATTTAAGCATTCCTGTGCACTAATCCACACGAAGTCATAAGYAGTGTGATTTAGCATGTGTGTGCAMRWSTMKRRRAAAAAAAAAWKTCTTGAGAACTGKGCTGAGGTGATCTATGTCCTGGCTAGAAATGTGCTAAGTTGTTAAGGSTGGGCAAAAATAAATAAGAGGGGGAAGATTCACTGGTTGTCACCTGCCTTCCACCGAATAAATCACAAAAGCTTGCTATGCCTCCCTTGAGATACTTATTTGTTCTGCTCTCCCCCCAGCCACAATGAAAGGGGCTTTTTTTCCGCTTGAACTGACCTTTGGCAAACATTTCCCTTTCAATTAATATCTGAAATGTCCTTGTGGACTGCTGTTTCTGGAGACAGCAGGGAGACAGCTCTGAAGCCACTCGCACAAGAGTCAGGACAGAGAATAATTACCTGAATTCATGAGGTTAATTCCAGTCTAGATGAAGGCAGAGAGAAGTTAACGAGAGGTCATCTTTRGAGAACAATATGTTTGTTTTTCTGGACTCTCTGGTCTCCCTGTGCTGGCTGCTATGTATATACTGTGATTATTTCTCTTATGGACTGTTGAGCAATTACTGTGTCTGAGCACTGGGCTCACGGTCCTCATGTCATTATCAGTTTTGTAGCCCAGTGTGAGCCTCCCAGGAATGAGGCTTTGACTGGGGCTTGACCTGGTTCTCTGGACTAAATGGAAAGACAACAGGCTGGGCAGAGGTGTTTGGCAGCAGGGAAGTTGTTGCCTGAGTAAACCAAAGAAATTTGATTAAAAACATACATCAAAAATTTGCTGCATGTAAACTTAAAGGTAAAGCCTGGCATGACTTAATATACAGGTTCAATAACAAGGACCAGGATAACTAGAAGAGGTAAAAGAAAAACATCAGATCAATGACTGCAGGAAATTCAGATGGTTTCACTGAGCCTTTTCTTGCCCAGATCAAGTTCTCTGAATTTTGMAAATTCTTGCTAAGGGAACAATTTTGCAGGCAAATTACTTGCTGGAGACTGGCTGTGTGATGTGCTGTGAAACACTTGGATTTTCATGGTACAATTWTCCAGGTTTCATGGCACTGCCATGTCACATCAGTGGTGTTAACAATGGTGTCACTGTCAGGATGGATGAAGGATGTAAGGTTGGTTTGTAAAAAGAGGGAAGATCCTTCAAGACAAGGGTTTTGCCACATGACTAAAATTCTCTTGTGCTCCTGTGCAAGGGTAAGTGAAATGGGATGAACAGTGGCCCAGTGCTTTGTGCATTTTTTGGTGGGTGGCACAAACACCATGTGCCATCTCTTCTTTCCCAACAAGTCCATAAGTCTCCACACTGCCTTTGGTGACATGAGTTTTACCCCTTGCAGAAACCTTTTCTTTCTTAGGCTTTGGCAGTTCTGTCCCTCTCAAAACCTCTTTTAATTTTTGTTTATTCCTTTAATGCTTCTTGTCAGTGGTTTCCTCTGTTCTTCTCCTTTGAAAAGAGAATCTCACAGCACATTGCTCGTCTCTGCAATCCTATCACATTCTCTTATGTGCTTAAAAGAGCCACTCATTAATCTGGAACTCATCTTTCTAGGCTAAAACATCAACAGTCTTTGCCTCTTACTTCCCTTCCCCTAGTTATCACCATTCTTCTTGGGCTCAGAGGTCTCTCATTGACCTCTCTCCCTSTCTTTCAGGTTCATTGTAAGGTGAATTTCCACAGCCTAGGTTACTTGCTGTGCCCTACATGGTATTTGTAATAGTCCCCTGTGATGGAAATTYATGAATCCTTCCTCTCTTGGCCTTCCTAGTATGAAAGCAATTAAATCTAATGCATGTGCACTGATAAAGCAATTTCCTTCYCCCGCTCTATCCCTTTCTGCTTCTGTCTTCCTTATAAATACATCAAGCACAAATATTCTCTTTTCCTGTTCCAGACTTCTGTCCATATACTTACTTTAATGCCTTGTTGATTTGCATCCTCTGCTGTGCCAGAAATCCCAGCCTCATTTGCCCGGATATCCAGTTTCCCCCTGAGCATRCACATGCTTTCCTCGTGTGGAAGGGAGGCCATTCTGATACCAGCCTTTAAAATCTGCATTTTGCAGGCATTTTCATCGTGCTGCCTACACAGCAGTGCCAATTAAGCATGATGGTGCAGGCAGCCAAGGAAATGAAAAAGCCTATTCTGTGTGGTGTTTTGCCCTCACATTTACATGTGTGTGGCTGAGCTATTCACAGGCATTACGTGATCTCTTTAAATGGACACAAAYATGTGAGGAGGAGGCAGTGTGAAGGGCTGGCCTGTGACTGGGGTTTTAATGCCAGCTCTGTCACTGCCTTGGCATGCTCTGACAAGTCACCTGCTCATGCCTCTTGTTCCCCACCTTTGAAACAGGGATGATTTTCCTTGCCCTGTTTTCCAAGTGCTCCGAGACCAAGTGATAAAATATGCTACACAATAGCCATGCAGTGTTGTTTTTCCTATCCCATTCTTTCTCATTATATATCACTCCAACTGGTTTCATCTGTGGCTAAATTAGCCCACAGACATCTGAAGGAATCCTACATTTTTCACAGCATGACGGCAGAGGCGTTGCAGTGCTCTCTAACTTGCAGGTATTAATGCAGCACRGATAAAAACCACAATAAAAGCACCTCTCCTGGAGCTGTGGACAGAGCTTATAAGGGGAATGCTGAGTGTCTGCATTCAATTTTGGGGATCTAAAGTGACTTCTTGTGACATTTTACAGTCAGACGGTCACCTGAAAAAGATCCCATATGGGATGTAAACTGCATGTGTTGCTACCATATGCTTGGGGAAGCAAGATCCATTTGTTCTGTTAGAGGAGAGGAGCCGGCTGAATTCAAACCAGAAGTCAGGTACTCGTCGTGTTCATCCCAGCTTGTGTTAGGGCTGCAGCAGTTCTTTATTCTTTTTCTTTTGAGTGCTGCACAGAGCTCAAGTTGGTGTGGCTGAGCTTCTGTCACAGGGAATTTGTTTATTATTTGTGAAGAGATGTATCCCATCCTGGTTGAAAACTGTATTTTCACTCCAAGGGAAAAAAAAAAAACAAACCACATGAGCTCCCCCACATAACACACGAAGCCAAATTTAGATATAAGCCTGACCCCATGAATTTCCTGCCTTCATGACTGTTCCAATCACTTACATGAGGGTTGAATTTGGCCTGGGATGCACATTAAGACACTGGATTGATTGCTATTTGAAAATGAAGTTCCTCTTTAATCTTTTCTAGATTTTTATGCTCCAGGAATAGGTAGAATGGGTAGGGAGTGTTGTCTGAGTTTTCTCTGTTCTCTCTTTCTGTCTTAACACCTTATAATGTTTTAGGGATGCTTGTTTCTTATTTAAGACCTGTAACAGTGGCTATGCACAAATACAAGAAATAACAGCCTGGAAAACACAGAAACTGCCAGGCTGAATACCTCCATTAGATGCTGATCTTAACCTGTCCCTTGCTGTAATTCTAAAAACAAGACAARTTTCCATTAGGGAATAATGCTCAGAAACAGCACAATGGTTTAGGCCCTTAACAGTATCTATGATTTCCTAATAGCATACTTCTTTTTTTTTTTTTTAATTTGGCTCTGATACTCAAGAATCTTGAAGCAGAACCAGCACGATCCTGACAAGACATTTGCCCCCAGGAAAAAAAAAATCCTGGGCTGTTAGATTCAATTTTTTTTTTTTTTTTTTTTTTTTTTGCAAGACCCATGTATTAAATCGCAAAAAAATAGTTTTGTTTCCAAAACAGCCTTTTACAGGTGTCACCTGAGGTTTGGGGTTTTGCAACCACTCAGCAGCTGCATCGAGACACTGCAGGGCAGGTGTTGCAACCTCTCAGCGAACCTCAAATCTCTGTTCTGCTGATAGCCAGACATGGGTGAGCCAGGCTGGCTCCCCGTTTAGTCTGGGGGTAGGAACAGGCATTTCTGAGAGATGCATTTTGTCCTGGTGTGGACATCCAAAGCAGTCCAAGAAGTAAAAGTCTGAAGTGCAGCTACTGCTTTCTCCTGACCACCCCACATATGGGCATCTCCAGTGAGAGAAATTCCTCTCACACTGTTTCAATCTGGGCTCCTGAAGTTAATGGMTGCTTTGAAAACGCGTAAATTGCTTTCCTTGGGTCACAAAGTAAGTCTGCACCACATTCCCCAGTGAAGCTTCAGGGGACTCATTCATAGCCTGGTCACATCCCGGGCTCTGCCTCCCTCTGCCGTATCCCCATCTCCTTCTTATCGCTTGTTTTTTGATAATGTGGCCAAATGAACACTTTCACTGTGAATGTTTGAAAGAGACACTTGCTGTCTTTCATTTACATGCTGATAAAAGTCATAAGGCATGAAATAGTTTAGTCATAAATCATCCATGTTCCCACCTTCCTGCAGGGATTTAAACATGTCTCCTGGGAAGAAATTTTAGGCAGTTCACCCACCCTTAGGCAAGGGCAAAGTATTCCTCCTCATTCTCTAACCCACACAAGGACTGCCAGCAGAGAGCATCACATTCACCAAACCATTTAAGAGACAAAAAAAAGATAAAGCAAGACAAGACTATGAAAAAAAGTCCCTGAAAGAGATATAGATGTGGGGAAAAAATGAAAAAAAACCAACAACCCACATATAGTAAATAAGAAAAAGCAAGTAGAGTGAGTTAAAAAGAAGTTTTCCAGGACTGCTGCTGAATGGAGCTTTTGTGGCACTCAGATGCTGTGGTACAGAGCAGAGACCTCAGGCCATGGCTGCACCCCTTCAGTCCCTTTTCTGTGCCATGATCAGCAATGCTTCTGTCTCACAACTGCACCAGAACTGGGGGCAGTCAGAAACCAGAAATCCCATCCTCAGGAAAGCTGCAGGGCTTCAAAATTTGGTTTCATTCTGAATCATAAACAAAAGAGACTTTCACTGGTTTTTTTTTTTTCTTCATGGGGAAAATGTTCAAACACTGAAATCAAATTGCTTCCTTTGGGCTCATTAAATTAGACTTCATTTTGAATTTATGTAAATTAACAGTGCAACATACAAGTAAGCAAAAAAGTAAGAACWGAGTATTTCAACAGATTCTGCAACTATTTTAATGAAAGCCATATGTACCAGTAAAAAAAATCAGTTTTGTCAAACCACTACTTCCCACCTAAAAAAAAAACCCTCTCTTACATATCTCTGCCTTGTCTTTCCAATACATTCACCTAYTGGTTAAAACTAAGTGTTAAACAATCAAAAATATGTATCTGTCATGCTCCTCTTCGATTTCCTTTCTGGAAGCAAGAAGGCCATCCAGTGATTTATGGAGGCCTATGAAGACCAATAGGCTTTTTTTCTGATGGAGACCAGCCTGAAGATTTTTCATCTCTGTGTCATACCAGGATTTAGGTTTCAGAGGCAAAAAAAAGAAAGTTGGTGGGAGAGGAAGCAGGGAGGGACCATAAAACAGCCGTGCTGGATGGCTGCAGACGAATAAAGGTTGACTCCACTATTTAAAACCAAGCCAAGATAAATGTCAGGTATTTATAACATGGTTGCTTGTCATCATTCTCTTATCTGTGTGTTGTGGGACACAGGGGCCAGGCACCCCTTGCATTCACACACAAAGGAAGCAACACCACAGGCAGCAAGCAAGGAAAGTCCCAGATCATTCAGCAATGTAAATATTCTCCTGTCCCTCTATGGGTCATTTGCCTTCTCTTCRGGTCAGCATAGCAGAATAATGCATGTGACAGCATTTCTGAGACTCTAATTACTTGCCTTGGCCAGAAAATGAGGTTGTGCATTGTCTGACAATCCAGAAATTAATAATAATCCCGCTAGTTTCCTTTGGGAAGAAACAATGGTTACAGGAGAGTCACTGTATGAACAAAGCATTCAAAATGCTTTTATGAAGTGGATAATATTTTATAACTRGTTCTGTAAATATATCCCTGGGCAAGGAGATTCAAATCAAGACTCAAAACAGGGAACACCTCCTTTGATGAAAAAAATATGTTYCTGAGAACAGTTGGAGCCATTTGCTGAGATAAATCAGATGCTACACTCAGCTTTTATGGGTTGCTAAACCCCAGAAATATATGGTATGTCTMGGATCTGTTGGCTGCATTCTTGTGCTATGAACACAGATATCATAGTTCACCAACAAAGAAAAGCGATGGATCCGGCAGGCAATGGCAAATATCTTCTTTTCTCATTCTTATGGGTTAGAGCCAAGAGAAAACTGCTCTGGTGAAAGCTCTCGAGCTGTCTGATTCTTCCCATATTAGGCATGAGCTGAAAATAGTCTGGGTCTCCTATTGCCACTTCTAGGAAGGCAGGTAAAGAGAACATCACTGACTTTTTTTTTCTCAGGTAAAGCAGAAAGCTCACTAGCTGTTACAAAGACCTGGAAAGAATAATGGAATTTTAGGAATGCTGCCTCAAGAGACAGTCTCAGAGACCACCAAGTCCCTCATGTCTCAAGCATCTCCAAGTTTATGACAAACATATCTACTATTCTGGACGCTGTCAAATCATATCAAGGGAAACAAAATCACTCAACAATGATCAATGGGTTGTAAAAAGCAACAGAAGAGGAAATACTTTACATTGTCCTTCCTCCCTCCTACCCTCCCATGCAGGATAGGTTTTCTCCACAAAAGCATTTCTCACAAAGGATTGCACCTGAAGACTTTTAGCCAGCCAGGGAGGCTTGGGGACACAATCTGTTTGTAGGTAGAAATGACTGAGGATGACAACGATGTGAGCAAAAAATACATGCCTAAATTAATAAATTCAGAAAGATCTCAAAATACAAGTGCATAACAAGGAGGCATCACAAAAGGATAATAACATGCTTTGCTGCTTGGCAACGTAAGTTGATGAGGCAAAGAAAGTTCCATTCCAAGCACCCCCAGAAAAGATGGGATGTGAATGATCTGTCCAGTTCATATCTTATTTTATTTTCCTGAAGCTTGTGTTTCTTGGGTGTAGTGGCTGCCATGGTAAGGGACAGACTATTGTRCTCCAGAGTTAATTGGCTGCCAGTGAGATGCACAGTGTTTTCTTATGGAGATCTTGTGTTTTCTCCCTCTATTGTTCTGCTTAGTCTGTGTTACTATTTATGTTACAGTTGTTCTTCTGCTAATCAGTAAACTGCTTTGAAATTCTCCCAGTTGAGTTATCAGCCAAAACTCAAAGTGTTGCTTTTGTTGGCAGCTAAGAGAGACATCACAACATTGCATCACACAAAAGCATTTAGCCTTCTATTTTCACTCCCTCTTCTTTTTCCCTTCACTTTTCTTTGACCTGGAGAGAAAGCAATGATAAATATGTTATTAGCACTTATAAGACAATATTTCCATTGTGAAGTCTCCAGCATATATCCTATTYAATTTTTAATTTCAATTCTGAACTTTCAGACTAATTCTCTTAGAAATTCCTCTGATTCAACCTCTTCAGAAAGGGAWTTTTTTTGCATTTTTTCTTAAAGCCATTTTTATTATAGTTGAACTATACACAGGTTTAAAAAGAAAGCTGTTTCTTCCTTCCTCTCTCATTTTGCTTCAGCACTGACAATGATGTAGCCTTTTGCTCTGTGGAAATGTGCAGTTTCCTGGTGACTGATGTAATGGAAGGTACCACAGGGGAGCTCCAGCACACCTGCAGTGAGAACATACCTTCCTCCATTCTTGTGCCAAACACAGAAAAATGACACTTTTAACTAAAGACATTTTGGGGTGGCTTAGGGATGATGTTAAAAGTAGTGCCAATTAAGTTTGACAAAAATTTCCCCAGTGACAGAGCTCTCTGTTTGGGAGCTTGGATTGAAGTCATTAGAGTAATTAAGTTTTCAGAGAACCTTCTAGTGCTACTGGCACAATGTAGGGTACGTGTGCAGACCAAGAGCCAAGGTGAAACACAGGCAAGAAACAGCATAAAGAAGATAAATTCATACCTCTCTCTCCATATCCTTTCTTTCTTCCACCCACTTGACCCCACTTTTACAAACCAGTACAGATGTATCTCCTTCCACCCCTTGTTACATCTTGCACATTGAGTTATGCCAATAGCTAAGAAAAGCAAATATTTCTAAAGGTCAGAGGAGTAATGAGGTTTTTCCACCTACTGGAACGAGGARACTTAGGAAATTCTATAATGATCAATACTAACAACAGCAAAGAGTATTGGCAACAAACTTCATGCCGCAAAGGAAGAGAAGGGAAAGAGTTTATAAAAGAGAAGAAAAAGAGCATTTTGTTGCGATCATTATAGAGAAGGTATTTTTTCAAAACCCTCAGAAATGAAGAAAGGGAAGATCTCCACAGAAATGAAGAAWGGGAAGATCTCCACACCCTTCCCACAGTTCCTCCTTCTAGAAAGCAGCATTTGACAATCTCTGAGGATGAGCTGTGTGCAGTTGTTGTCACATGGGTACAGCAACACCACCAAAAAGCCTGAAGCAGATGGCAGGCACGTGGGTGGGGAGTGGATTGCAGAGATTCCAGGGGCACCAAGGGACAAGAAGAAGTTATGAGAAGARCCCTACAAATGTTCAGGGATATGGCTTCTCTCATGTTTAGCTTCCCTCTGCTGCACAAGCTATGAGACACAAACACTCTGGAGGGGGATCAGCTGGTGGGAGGAGTGTGGTGGGACAATAATACTCCAGGATGATTAATAGCAGCAGGGTGAGAGTTGCCATTTATATTTAGTTATTCTTCTCCTCTCTGTTATGAATCATCTGATGCACCAGAGATTGAGAACAGATTGTGCAGGGTTTGAAGTGCTCATGACTGGGTGCTGCTCAGGTGGCTCAGGCCACGCTGGCCCTGTGGTGAGCCCTGCAGGCTTGCTCTCCTTTCAGGGAGAAATACAGGGAAAGTGTGACACTGTTCCTCTCTGGATGGCTCCTGCAGGCTTTTGGAATGTGGGGACGGCAGGCTGATGAATATCCAAGCTGTGGTTCAGCCCCAGGGCTGGGAGTGGGAAGAAGGCACACACACAGATGCAGAAGCTGGGAAATACCCATGGATCCCACAGCAAAGGCATGAATCTGAAACTGCAGTTAGCAGATGGATTGGTGAACCAATAATCCAGASAGTTTTTGAAAAACCCAGTGTTCTTCAGGAGCCAACTTTTCTACCAATGCCTTCATCAGAAACCTGTAGCCCAGAGCAGCAGCAGCTTGGGATGCTCTGCAGAGCTTGCTGGAGAATGATGAATTTGGGGGAAAAGAGTGGCCTTCATCCAGTCTAGAAAAATGGCCAGGGAATCACATTATCACATTGCTATCTCCTTCTACTTTCCCATTGCTGAGATATTTTCGCAGGAGCATAGAAMAGAAGCATCACACAGAGACCAGGAATTGTATCAGAGGTAATGATCTGGTGGAACAACTGGCAGGGAGATCAAATTGAGAACCTAATTCTATTTCATCTCCTCTTTTTTCTGCCCACAAAGTCTAAAGTATCACATGTGGGGGCACTGAGCACTGTTGGTGTCACTCTCTGTCACTGGAGCCAGCAGGAGGTATTCAGACATAAAACCCCAAAGAATGGGATCACAAATCTGCACACAATGCTCACTGTTGTTGCACACACCCRTGCTCAGATATCCACCCCTGAAAATAACACTCAGCATGAAGAAGAAGATTAATCCAAGTATGTGCCAGCTCCCAAYGATGTGAGGCCAAAGAGCAAGAGCCCGGCTTTTCAGGACAGAGGGCTCAGGGTGGGCTTACCTTACCCTGGAGCCCAGAGTCGTGTTCTGTAGCATGAAATATCCTTTTAATATTTTTGTTTGCAGCACTTTTGCTAGATGAACTCCCACTTAATACTGCAAATTCCTAACACCAGGAATGTGTCTGTTAACAAGTATTGGAGGAAGGCATCTCTGAGCCCCCACAGGCTTCTGATGATGCCAATTCAGAAAGATCCAGGGATATGTGCAATATGCAGAATATTATTCCAGGAACATCGACAGCGCAGAGACCGAGAGGTTTCCTGAAACCACTTAGAAGAAAACAAGGGCAATCACTCATTTTCTCCCAGTGCTCATACCTAGGTTATGTAATATGTCCTGGTCATTATTTTTGTCTTCCCATCCTATSCCTGTGGCAGATGGTTCACCTTGTGTTAATTTGATTGGTAAGATTTCTGGGATGGAGAATGTATCTCGCTGTGCTTGCAGTGAGTACATCTGCCATTTCCTGGCTTTTGACTGCTTGACTATGCAACCCAAATAAATACAGGTTTTGTACAGAGATATTGCTAATACAYTTGTATTGCTGTATTTATATTAATAATGTATCATTAAGCATTGGAGGAAAGTAATTTGAAATGCAAAATGAAGAGAGAGGTGGATGCGAAAAAATTATAATGCTGTAAAAAAAATGTAGAAAATGGCAATATATTCACAAGGTAACTGAATTAGGTCTTGTAGGAGTAATTACACATAGAACTTTTAATTTTCAAGTATCTGACTTTGCAACTTGTTTCTTAACATAAATTTTTTGGCATATTTCAGCTTTTTAATATAATTCCCTATTTTTTTMACCTGGAATGGAACTCTATGAAGAACAAATTATTTTTAACTGTAACAACTTGCTGCTGTTGTGAGAAGCACCTGAACCCTAGGCAGAGACACACAGGATGGGACTTGGCTCCAGACCCAGAGCCCAAAATTTGGGTGTTGCTGAAACAGCTGTCTACATGTGAAACACCTATCCTGACACTGYAGTCATTGGGGTCTACAGAACTTCCCTAAAATGGGATCTCTGATGAAGTCACAGCCCTTCAGGTCCTACCAAGTGGCTCTCCAGTGACAGGAACAGAAGTTGAGACACTCACTCCAGCTGCAGGTACCTGCAGTGGCCATAGATAGGTTTAAGGGTCTGAAAGTGGGCATAAAGAGGAGCATATTAATCAATTCCCTAATCATGGACTTTTGGTGCTGTATTTAACACTCCAGGGAGCCACATTTACTCTCCAGCCACCTCTCCAGAAGATCTTGGGTCTGCTGCTTTTCCTTCAGCCCCACAGGAATCTGCAGGAGAGAAGAGGGTGTTGGAAATAGCACAAAGTACATTTGGAAAACAGAACTGAGTTCTCTCCAGAGGAACCAGTCCCCAGCATCCCCTCCAGGCTGGGCAATGGATATATCCATGACTGCCATGCTCAGCAAGCTCCTTCCTCACTTTCTGGAGACAGGAGGCTCCTGCAGCATGCAGGGGGAGTGAGGGGATGGAGGCAGGAGGGGGAATGCTGGTGTTTAATGTGTGTGCCCCTGAAAAGAATGTGTTCTGCTGTGTTCAATGCTCAGAATATTGTATGACTGCACAGGGAGAGGGAAGGCCCCTGGCCTGTTTCTCCTCTCATCACTGATTGCTTCAGCAGAGACACTGAGCCATCCCAAGAGGAGTAASATAAGTGGTTTTGTTACAGCCACARCCTATCCTCAGAAAGCTGATGGCTGGCAAGGAAGCAAGTCTTTCCCAAAGATTAAAATTAAGGGTGATATTTTGGGGACAATACACTTCTTCACAAAAAYGTAACAAGAATTTCACTCTTTCAGCCAAAAGGCTTTGCTGCTGCTGAGAATCCAGCTCCCCTCACCCCCTGGCAAAACACTGAATATATGAAAGTTCCTGGTGAAATGTCCCGATGGTCTTTTGTAATGAAAAGCATTAAGCAATGTAAAATGACAGGGCCCTTATCCRCTCCTCTTGAATTAATCAGAAAGTGGTCTAGGCTTTTAAGAGAGGATAATGAGGATAAAGTTGCTCATCATAGACACAATGCCATTTACACGGGTGCCTGACAGGCAAATCATCTTGGAAGTGGTGAGTGTTGCTGTGCCAAGCCCCTGTGCTGGTTTGTGTGATGCTCACCAAGCCTGGAATGCCAAATCAACTGCTCTGATTGATGTAAACCACAACTCTCTGAACTATTTTCAGAAAACACTAGTGAGATTTTGCTTTGGGTTTATCAGTACTAAATGGAAAGCCCAAAGAGGATAGAAGGGACAATTGCTGTCTTGCAAAAATGTAGCTAAATACCCATAAACCAGAAGTTCAGGTTTACCAAGAACTAAAAAATTGGTTAAAAAATCATTTAAATGAGGCATCACATGACTTGATACAAGTCTGGCCCTGTGCTGAATTAGAATGTGCCAGGTTTGTGTACAGACATCCCTTCTTAGTCATGCTACAGGCATGTCTACAGCAGCACAGTCTGGTGTTCTGTCATGTGTCCTCCTGGCTGGTGAAGATCTGCTGCCACATTCCCAAAATGTGCACAGCTGACAGGTGGTCACTTCCATGGCTGTGCCATCCAGGAATACATCCTGACACAGAGGCTCGTTTGTCTCGTGTGTAACTGCAGATGACACSCTCACCTAGCTATGTTCAGCCTGGAGATGTGACCCTCTCTATGAATGGCATCCTCAGCCACATGTCACCACAGCTGCTGAAAGCCTGACTTGTTCTGAAAGGGGATATCAGAACATGGGTTTTGCTTTTTCCCAGGGTGATAGGGCTTTATCCCAGCTTCCTGCAATCAGAGGTTTTGTGTTTTCCTATGCTGCTTCCAAACTGCTGTGTTTAAGAGCTACTAATGATAGCTTTTGGTACCCTTGTAGCTGGGCATTTGCATCAGCAGCTGTGCAGGAGCTGGAACAGCCTCGTGGCTGTGCCATGGCAGTGGCAGAGCAGCCCAAGTCAGGGGGTTTGGCTCCCAAGCTTCCTCAGCATGCCAGCTAKGAATGGCTTTATTTGTCTCCATGTGTAACCTCTGCATGCTCAGGGCTAGAAAGCAGTTCAGAGGTGTCTGGGAAGTGGGCTGGACAGTGGAGCCAGAATTATCCATGAATCCACCTCTGTGTGATGCTAAACTCAACAGAGGCTGAGGCCAGGCAATGAATGACTCCACTCAGGCACCAGTATGAAGCTGAAGCAATAATCACTGCACATTTCTGCCTATGTGACAAATAATTCATGTCTGACCCCTCAAAAAGTCTCTGTGAAAGTCTCTGATGTTGCCCACTTTTCCACTTCTCAGTGGTCCCAGCTTTGGAAGATGGGGCCATATTATAATRGAYMAGCTTGTTATCCTTCCTGTTAGGGRAAGGCCATGGTGACCTCTGCAGAAACCTATTGGAGTGCTGTAAGGAATTCAGTAATCATAGCCATAAAATATGAATGGGTTAAAAATTCACCCTTCTTTRTTTAAATACTGTGTTTTCAGCAGAGCACAGAGCTGCCCATAGTGTGCTATTAAAACACMCTATTCTACTTAGGTAGAATATTATATAGAGATGGAAAACCATAACAGCAATTGCAGAAGAACTGTGGTATGGAACCAAATCAAACCATGCATTTTGTAACAGCTCAAATGCACCCTGACTCTCTAACTGATTACTCCATTACTGCTGTAGCTGCTGCATGGACATGCTGGGAATSTATAAAGAGTCGCTCTGACTGTTACTCAACCTCTTTTCTCTGTGGAATGACAATTTCCCATTTTTCAGTCTCCAGTACTCCTTCATATCTGTTCAGATAAGCKTAATTATTCAGATCCATTTAACTATTTGTCCTACTGTAGCATGATTCATACCTCAAAACTCAACACAGTAACTGTCTTACCAAGAAAAAAAATGTGATGTTATTCAAAACACCCTCTTTCTCAACAGGCTATCYCTGAATTTTCTAGTGGGAAACCCTTTTGTTTGGTTTTATCTTACCTGGAAGAGAGAAGCTTTGTTGTTTCAAAGTATTGATTCTCTTCTGTAGATACTGGGTACAGTATGCAGCTTTTTTTGTCTCCCATTTTGTTCTTGTCCTTCCCATGTATTTCCCCTTCCAAGCACAGACCCACACTGGCTGCCATCAGTTCTCCACCTTTTTGCTCCTAAATGGCTAAAGGCTTTTTCTCTCCCCACTCTTGCTGTTCTCAGCCTGCTCAGAGCTACCTGTCTAGTGGAGAGAAGAAAGYCCTTTTCAGGTATTTTGGCTTTTCTGGGACAAAAAATATTGCACAAGTTTTTGGTTTTTTTCCCCTCCCAGAGAAATAACTGACTTTTGGCTCCATGCATAAATCAAGACACGTCTGGTGYAATGGTCATTTCTCTGGGTCCACSTCTCTGGCCTCTTCCTCAGGGATTAGGCCAGAGGAACTTGTTGATGGCTCTGTGTTGCTTCCCAGCTTTCTGCATTTATGTCTTCTTCCTACAGCTCCTCTGGAAAAAGACACCACCTGAGGCCATGAAGGCTCTGTAGCATCCTGTATCGTGCCTCCTGAGGCAGGGGGATCTCAAGGACAACAGCTGGGTGTTAGCAGAGAGTCTGAKAAGAACCCTGGTCCTCCCTCCCCTCCAGTATGAGCACACTTCTGAGGTTTTCCTTCTCCTCAGGTCCATTTGCAGCTGCTGTGCTGTTTGTCTGGCAGAGAGTGGCCTCTGAGCCTTTCAGGTATCACCCAGCACTCCCTGAACAGAGTTATTGGCAGTGCACAGATTTGAGAATTTGAGAAATTATGGGCATTTCTTGAGTTGGCCTCTGCAGACTCACCAAAACTGTCAGCAGAAGAGAAATACCCAGTAGAGAAATTTACTACGACTTTTTGCTGTCTGAACATTGATCCTATCTGGTTTTAAAGATGAGCAGCTGAGCATGCAATTCTCATCCACTCCCCTAAATCCTCGCTATGGCTTTTGGAGTTTTCAGTTTGGTTTGTTGGTTTTTTTTTTCCTTTTAGCAAGTTACAAATATTAAGTCCCTGCTTTCCCTGGCTGCTGGAGGCATGGAGATCCTTCTGAATTCTTCATGGAGTAAGTGCTGCTCTTCTCTAGATTGTGGAAACTGCCCAGCACACATCAGGCAGAGGAGGTAAGAAAATGACAATGGGGAATACAACAAATACATGGGGAATCCAGCAAATACATGGGGAATCCAGCAAATACATGGGGAATCCAGCAAATACATAGGGAATCCAGCAAATGCAGCTTCCTCAGTGGTAGTCCCAAGGGTCCCTGCAGCACAGGCACTGCTTTTACTCAAAGTTCCTGAGAGATTGGGTCAAAATTGGGAGAAGTGCACAGTTTTGGCAGTTTTGTGCCTCTTTCCATGAGCACAGACACACACAAAATCCACGTCATGAGTAGGTGAAGACAGAGACCAAGTAACATCCATTCAGCCCAAACATGACTGGCACAGCTGACAACATAAAAACCCTCTATTTGAGCATTCCACATAGAGTTCAACAAAATCCTCAATGATTTTCAGTCATAAATCATWAAAAAATCAGAATTTCTTTTCCTTAGCTTGAAAAGAAATTAAGAAATTGGCATGAGTTTAGAAGACAGAAATGAATGAAATGAATGAACAGGAATGAGTTTTGAAAGTAAGATTGAGGACAGGTTAATCTTGAGACCAAGCTGTTTCCAGWCAGGCAGAACCTCCAGGTAGGTTTAATGTAGCAACTGGTGGGAAAGCCACATCATTCATTGCCAAAAAAAAAGGAAGGGAGCAGATAAGAAGAAAGAAAGGTGCAAGAGTGGGTATAGAAGATGGTTTCTAGACATCAATAAAGTCTCATATATTTGACAGCCATTAACACAGACTGCTGCAGACTGAAAGAAGCAGATAGATTTTTTTATACAAACTAAGAAACAAGAGTTAAAAATAACCCACAGAGTCCAGTAATTCTGAAATTCAATAATTAAATTCCACTTAGTACTCGCACAGTACATTAATTTCAGAGCAGTGCCTGAACAGCAGCTAACAGCCACCATAAGAGTGCAGAAATATTACCCCTGGTTTATAAACATGAGGAAAAGGGGAGGGACAATAAGTGAAATGAGAAGGTGGGTATCTGTGGACAACATCTCCAGGGGTCAGCACAGAGGGCTGTTCTTCACTCCACTGGAAGGTGAGCACAGACTGTCACCAGTGGGGAATGAGGCAATATTCCACTATTTCTGCCTGCTTTAAACAGCTGCAGCAGTGGCAGGCAATGACACAGTGGATTCTTTGCCTCTCAGACCCAGGGTCAGACAATAACATCCCCACRCATCACCCTTCTGCAAAGGAAGTATGGTTCAGTTATCAGCAAACTCAGGGCAGAGCTGGAATCAATTAGCTCAGCATTTAAAAACTCTTTTTCTAGGAAAAAGAAATCTATGTTAAACATTAATATTGGAAAATGAGTTAACTATTCACAAGAGGAGAACACTGTACGAAAGGACTTTATACACACAGGCAAGTTTGTGAACATAAAGTAAAATCCAGGCCCCACAGAAGTCAGTGGGATCAAGAKTTTATCTGCTTGGCTTTAATGAATTTAGTAATTTGTCCACATATTCTTAGTGTGTAGGGGACACCATAAGGCTCACCACACTCATTATTAAAGCTCAGGGACATTGAGAATGATAGAAGACTTCCATTTCCTAGGATAGGTTAGTAATAATATAATATTTCCATCACTCTGYGAGGAGGTGACATAAGTGCTTCACTAGCCATCCCTGCTAAACCACATATTTCTCCTTCAGCACTGCTCCCAGAACAGTTATGGCAGTATTTATACTCTGCCAGAATCACTTCTCTGTGAGTAAAAAATGGTTATACAAGCAGACAGCACAGCAGCTACATGTAACTGTGTGATCCTCTTCATGTGCACTCCCAATATTTTGTTTTCAAAGGCTGGCCATGAGGCATCTCTGGCAGGTTTCTGCCCTCAYRTGAAAATGCTTGTGGCTCCAACCAYCAAAGCAGAAGCTGTGCAGACAGAGCCTGGCTGTAATTGGGCTTTCTAATTTTAAAGCCACGCTACATTACCACTGGTCAAATTCTTCAGGGTGCTGAAATCGATCTCTGCAGTAAAGCTGCACCCACGGATGCTGCCCATGTGATCCTGTTTAAATTGGAGCACCACAGAAAAGACAAACTATTGTGATTGCTTTTATTCTGCTCTTTACAACAGATATTTTCCAGCCTGGTGGGTTGATAGGAGAAAAAAGCAGAATAATCCTTGACTGTCTTAACTGTGTCAGCAGAAGCCTCTGGTGCRGATCCAGCTGCACTGGCGAGAGTTCGTGTTTTCTGGGATAGTTTGGCTTGCTCATATAATAYAGTTTTGCTTTCTTTAGGAGCACAAAGAGCAGAAATGGTGACACAGCAACACACCAAGAACAAACTGTGTTGCTCAAATCACTGCTCCTGTATCACTGGGTAAGTAAAGTCCCTCTAGGGCCAGCACAGCTTCTGTGCTGCCACATATGAGCTCTGAGAAACCCGAGCACCTGCTTCACTGTGTGACCAGATCCTGCTGCCACTCACTCCCAGCTGCAAAGGTTATCACCCCCTTGGCAATGTGGGGTGAAGGAAATGTCACCTTTTCTTTGCTGGCTCCGAATTATGGGCCACAGCATTAGCTGAAGGCTTTAATGTGCAGGGTTGGGAATGGGAGCAGATGCAGTTGGGTGCACATCTCCTTCTGCTGACCCTTTAGAGGCTGTGACTGGGAACAGAGGGGCAGAGCAGGCAGCTGAGGCAGTAACACCTTCAGCTGCTACAGCAAAGGCTACCATCTGACAAAACCCTTCAGAATGGAATTGTATGCATTGACTTGAGAAATACAGATGTTCATATCATCTGCTAAAGCACCAAGAAACAGGAAGAATATATGGTAAATCTCCTSTGTGTGTCAGCATTGCCCCAGGACTTCTGTGGCTGAAAACAAGACTCAACCCTGGTGTTTTCCCTTTGGTGCTTTCCCTTTCGTGCTTTCCCTTCTGAGTCAGTCTCTAGCAATGGAGGGGTGATGTTTTCTCAAGCTTTCCTGTGCTGTCTGCTAAGGAGCTCTTCTGACTGGGGTTTTTCTGGTGCTCACYTGTGTGAGCAGGAACAGCACAACCCTGGGATGTGTTCTGATAGACACCTGAACATGCAAAGGATCTCTCTGATTACTCTGAGCTATCTCTGGTTGGAAGGTGAGAGTTATGGAGCCAGAAGCAGAAGGGGTAAGAGCAAAGTGACTCCAGTTAAGGGCAGTCAGTGCCTTGTCCCAAAACCCCCTGGGTCCTGCTCAGTGACTGCTTTTATTATTAGTGACATAYTGCAAGGAACAGAGCCTCCTGCTGCTTCCCAGATGAGACTCAGACTCCCCCTTGCTGGCTTTCCTGCTGAGCCCCATGAKGTTTGGGATCTAGACCCCTTTCAGGATTGCAGAGGGATGCCCTGCCAGCAGGAGGGACAGAGGATTCCTCAATCTCCCTGCCTGGCTCCCCTCCATGCTGAGGKTGGCATGCTCTCATGTCAGACAAAAGCAGATCTTCCTGGGCTGGGGAAAGCACAGAGCCAAAGCTGTTTTCATTCAAGGCACATTTTCCACCCCCCTAGTCTTATYATATGGTGAGGTGGAAGATGAAGAAAAAGATGAGGTAATGCCACTGCCTTTTCTTTAAAAAGCTGCTGATCCTCCTCAGAAAAGCAGTACCTCTGGTGGAATGAGTCATCCAGCATTTCCTACTCATTTCTTAAATTATCAATGGAGAGAAAGAGAAATGCTCAATCAAAAATGCTGAATTAATATCTGGAAGCTTCTAGGGATGCCTTATGCCCCCTCCTAATGCCAGAGAGAATTTGCTTTAGGAAGGCTGAAATAAATGTTTCTATACCATGGATTAGAGATCCCAGAAGCAGGCTGGTGCTGACTTAAATTAGATCATAGAATCATAGAATATTCTGACTTGGAAGGGACMCACAAGGAYCATTAAATCCAGCTCCTGGCCCCACACAGRACAGCCTCAAGAATCTCACCACGTGCCTGAGAGCATTGTCCAAACACTTCCTGAGCTCTGCCRGGCTGGTGCTGTGCCCACTGCCCTGGGGAGCTGTTCCAGTGCCCAACCACCCTCTGGAKGTCTCTGGTGCTTGTTCATGCTTGGCCAGTGTTCACTGTGGGAGACACCCAGCAGGAGCACATCCATGTGCTCAGCCCCTGCCCAGCCCTCAGCCCATGGGATGAGCCCAGAGCCAGCTCAGCTAAAGCCCCTGCMTGTCACAGAGTCAGGATGAGGGATCCTGGCTGTGCCAAGGCCACCCCTCTGCCTCTGCCTCTCCTCCCCACGACCTGATATGARCAAAGCCTAAACGAGGTGGCATTTGTCAGGCAGTTTGCTCTCTCCCCTTGTGGCTCATCCTGCTTCTTTTCTCTCTTTTCTCTTACCACTGTTTTCCTTCTTGCTTGTCCTCCCACTCAGCAAGCTCCTTGCTTTCCAAGGATRGCTTTGCCCTGCAGGTCAGAGCTGCTGCTAGCAGCTGTTTTATTTCTTATTAGTGTTTGAGGAGTTCCCTCCCTGCCTCCCAGGTCTGCCTGCAATCCCTGCAATGCCACATCTATAAAATATCTGCACCTCCAGCCTAATGACACAAACTGGATTTCAAGGCTATTGAACTAACAGGGTATCTTAGCAACAAATATTTATTTTAATAACAGTATTCCCAGCCATGTTAAACAAGCACCTACTTCAACAGCAAGAATGCCCTAGAACATTTTATTTTGTACCACAACCTACTTTCTGTTGGCTCATCTTCACTTTAAAGAGTTACTGAAGTCAATGCCATTGTCCCAGAGAGGCTGTCCTTAGTGTCTTCCCAACATTTTAGAGCAATATCCAAAAGAAGCAGATCACTGCACTTCTGCTCAGCACCCACACAGCTTTGATCTGGGGGCTTTCCTCTCACTGTCTGCTGGAAATTTGTGGKTTTTGTTTATGACCTGCTGGGAGAGGAGTTGTTGATCTGATTTCCTGCACTGTCTGTTCACTGCATATCCATGGACTGCAATACTCCAACTGCATCCCCAGCAATGAGGACCAGGCTGATTCCTGCTCCCATCACAGACAATCCTTGACTGCCATCCTCTCCTTGAAGCTGTCAGGAAGCAACAAGTGACACCCCAGCAGACTTCCCTGCTACCCCTCGTTCACACTGCTCACCCAAACTGCCACGAGGTTTTACCATCCCTTTCCTCTGGCCCTTATTAGGATTCTGGGAAGGATTTTTCTTTGAAAGAAATTTCCAATTTCCTCTTGAAAATTAGCTGTAGTGGAAACATTCACACATCAGAAATAATGGCTAACATAACCACCTAGCTTTACTGTTTTATTGTCATTGTACATTTTGCAATTACCTTTTCCTCTCCCCTGCTAGCTAAGCCAAGAGAATGACTGTGACATCAAACCATAATTTGTATGGTCACCGTTATAAATTTATGAAAGCAAGTAATAGTTTGTCTTATAGAATAAAATAACACAGCATGAAATTAGAGTAGGTTATCTTCATATTCCTTGGACAGCACACTGTTGCTCCCTGATGGGTTGAAAGCTCTTTCTTTTGATAAACTCACTTGTGTCTKCCTTTGTACTCTCCTAGTGAGATATTTTAGTGACAGAAACATTCAGAAACGTTTTTCTCAGCATCTCCCTGTAGAGGATAAACCCAGCCCTTCTTGCTCCCAGCACTCATTGGGGTTCAGTTTTGTTTCAGGAAGGGCATGCAGGGGTCATCAGAAAGCACAGCCTCTCCCAGAGCACATTTACCTGGGGATTGTTGAGCAACACGTTCTCCAGGCCTCTCTATTTTCCCCCACATTGCCTCTTGTTAATTTGTGTATCAGCAGCAGTGAATCAAAGGGGCATCTGAGCATTTCTGCTCCAGGGATTCAGCATGATCCAGCCTGGGCCAGTGGGCACTTGCCTGGCTCCTGGGGATGGTCCAGCAGGGGCCAGAGTGAGCTTGCCCAGCTCCCAGACTCCTCACTGAATTGCTTCTCTTCCAGAGACTTTAGTCCAACTATTTTCTCTCTCGAAAACCCTCCTCCCCCGAGTTACAAATGAATGTTTGTGTACAGCTCAAGGAGAAACACCTTTCACAGTTCCATAAAAATAAATTATGTCAGCCTGAGGCTGAGTTAGTCAGAAAGCTCTGCTGAGGACAAAAGCTGCTCTAAAGCTGCCATCATGCAGTATTTAGCAATCCCACCTGTKCTAGAGGGTGGATCTACTATCCCACAAACTGTGCATGCACAGGGGAACGGGTAATGACACCCACAAACCTGGAACAGCCACAGGACCTTAAAAATGTTATAGCAAGAATCACTGTTTACACCTGGATAGCTGAGCACTACTTATGTTGAAAGAGGAATATTGCTCCCCGCTCTCATTCTTGCTTGGTAAGGGTCTAAATCCAGAYCAAACACATGGTTCAACCTGCCCTGCTCCCCTGAGTGAAAAGAGTGTTTTCTGTAGGATGCCAGATACTTCTGGTCTGAAAGCAAACAAGTTTTCCTCTGATTCTCTTAGCATAACTTCATTAGTGACAAGGACTGAGAGTGAAAGTGACAGCCTCATCATTGGATTTGATTGCTTATTGTGTTAATTTGGTAYGGAAGCACTTTGACGCTATTAATCTATTGATTCATTTTTACTTGAGAACATAATTTGATTACTGTATTTTTTTTGCATTTTTATTAGCTTTGTAAATAAACTAAGTACCATGCTTGTTTTCAATTTCTGTTTGTTCCATTATTCACTTTGATAAATTCTATCTGGTTAGGTCAGACCATTCCAAAGYCAAGCCTGCCCAACATGGCAAAGGCAAATCTATCCAAGTGGCTCTCSTTCCACATTATCCATGTACAGCATACACAGCTGTACTCTGTGTCCAGCAGCACCACCCACTCCATTATTATAAAGCACAGCTGGCTGCTCCAGATACACCACAGTTCCATTTTCTGAGGTGTGAGCCACATTTTTTTGCAGCTGCCTTGACCTGCCTTTGCCAATGCCCTTCTAAGCCAGCACCAGCCCAAAAACAAACTCCAGTTTTTCTTGGTGGACCTCTTCTCCCCATTCACGCAGAGTAGCTGCTCATATGCATGCACATACAGCCTTATAAATTAGGGCAGCCTGAATCCATAAAAGCAGGCAAGCTGTTGGTGTTTTGGGCTGTTTTTAGCACTGCTTCACAGCTGAAGCAGGAAAAATGGATGCAGGCTAGGCATTTAACTTGCTGCTCTCCAAACACAAAGCACTTTTCACCATTGCCAAGATGTTCATTTCCAGTCTCAGATTCTAAGAGTACATGACACCTGTTGCAAGGCAAAACCTCTTGGGATAAATTTGCTTTTCATGGGTCTCAAAAGAGGAGATGCTATGAAAGCTATAGCCTTCAGTGCTGCTTCATAAACTGGCCTAAATTTGAGTCATGTTATTTACAGCTAAAGCAGAAATGCATTTCAAAGCACTGGTTGGATGGTAGCTAGGAAACTGAAGATGAGAGATCTGACCTTTAAAAGTGTGACCTCTTTGTCTAATGAAAGTGTAGCCATCTCTTCTTCCTCCCTYCTATGAAGGTTGACCTTCACCCTCCTGGCTTTGCAACATCATCAGCCAGAGAAGGAAAAATACTTCCCTTTAGAGACTATCAGTGTTTTTTGATCATAGGCACTGACAGTGAGTCATCAATTAGATAATCAGTTAAGTATAAAGCTGGTAATTAGCTGGGGAAATGATGGAGAAAGATCCCATTAAACATTTGTGGCTAAGCACACACAGGTCCTGCTCAGCCAGGCTTAAATCCCCTTTGTGTTCCAGAAAACATTTGAGTGGCCCCTGTTTGTTCACAGGGAAGAGTGGAGAGGGGCTGTTCACCAKTGCTTGTGCAGACACATCCATGCTGCAGGAATTGGGACCAACGTGGTTCAACCCTCCCTGTGTGGGCACGGGGTGTTTGGGAGGGAGTGAGGAAGCACAGGGAGATCAGGGAACAAAGCAGCCAACACTTTCAGTGCAGGCCCACATGATGGATTCCTGGGGGTGGTGAGGAAGAGGAGGAACTCTTGAGAAGTGGTGAAGTCCTTGACCAAGCTGCTTATGATCCATCCCAGGAGCACAGAATGAGGTGTTTGAGCAGGAGCTGCAGAAGGGGCCAGCTAAACACAAACTGTCTGTGTGTGCTGCCCTGCTCTAGCTTTGACCTTAAAGAACGCTGGGATGGACTTGTTTGGTTGGGAGAGGCWGACACTGATAACTATTTAGTACATGGTTCAAAATCTGACTCCTGTCTGATGAAATGGACAGCTACCAGCCCTGCTGTCCAGAGATAAGTGTGGGAAGAGAATTGGGTATCTTGGCAAGATTTCTGCTGGAGGTGAATTCAAACTGCAAACTAATACATCACTCACAACTCTTCAACCCTTATGACCCTCTTTGCTATCTTGAATCAAAGTCCTCTGTCTTCTGGAGTTCAGTTCTTATTTTAACTGAGACATTTTTCCTGAAGAGCAACTCTCTAATTTAGGGGCAGACAATAAATTAATAAAAGGATAGGTATAAATCATCACTCGTGACTTGGAATAGCTCTGCAATTATTCGGGTCTGTAAGGCTTAGCTAATGTTTCTAATGTAATATTCTGCTAAGAGATTTAATTTGCCCCAYACGAGTCATTAAGTAACCTAAGCATGGATGTAGAACTGACAAATATCTATTAAACCAGTAYGTCCAGGTACAATGCAGGGCTTTTGTCCATCACTAGGTATTGTGGCAACACTGAGCAGATGATTTTGGATAGATAGCCTCAGCTGTAAACTYGATTTAATTACATGTTTATTATTCTCTTGTATCTGTCTTCCATTGAGCCATGTGCATCAGGAGCTCTCTCACATGAGACTTCTGAGTACAAACAACTAAATTACATTAAGGGCTTTCTTAGTCATCTGCCTTTTATGTTCCTATCTGGACATAATTCCACATCACAGACTGGGCCTTTTTCTATGGATTTGAAGGGGCTCATTGTCACTCTGGGACCTTATGACTGAGGTATAAAATACCACTGAGGTCACAAAAACCACAGAAGGTTATAGCAACAATTACCACACATGCAATTATTTTAATTGAATTGTCCACGACGGTCCCAACACACCTTATGTGCTGTTGTGTGTGTGTTAKAAATGAAATTGCACTTTCCAGAAGGTAACAGCAGTCAGCAGTACCAKGGGTGGTGGTTACTTCAGGCAGCATTGCCTCCCAGGTAAGCCCTCAGTTTTCTTCTCAATAGTTGTCATGGTGGACTTGAATGTGATATTCTTCTTGGTGACAAGGCCCTTTACTATAAAACTGGGTAAAAATGGATCAGTCCAAAGTAACTTGTCATAAAAAAAAAGCTCTTTCAATCAAAATCTAGGAAAGCACCTACTGGCTAAAGAGCAAAATGTAAGTAAGTAGAACAGAAAAGCAAAAGCTAAGAGGAGAGAGTATTCAGTTAAGACCTGACACTCTCTGTGCCTGATCTGTGCTTTTCTTCRCCACCTTTCTCTGGATAGGAAAAAAAATGATGCACTTCTTGCTGCACCACCTGCATGTTACCCAAGGAGATTAAACTCCTCAATAAAAAAAAAATGAAATGCAAGGTTGTAGGCTTTCAGAACTAAGCCTCATTTTTTTAAATTCAAACTCTGCACATCTTCAGGCAAAATAATAGCATGCAGCATTTAATCTACTGACTTCTTATTCCCGTGTTTTGAATTAATATTAACCATCAACTATTCTAGTGGAAGAAAAGAGAGAACAGCAGTGTTGCAAAACACACTGCTGGATGTGTACAGKTTTCTGCAGAGACTATCAGCATTTCCTTTTCTTGCTTTATTGTGCCTAACTASAGGAAACTCCCAAAAATTCAGATAAGCCTGGCACCACACAGCTCTAAACTTCCCCTGTCGTCCACCTTCCAGACTTAATTTCTTTCTGCCCACTTTCTGCTGCACTTTGGAATAAAACAAGGCTTTAATAAGTGTTGATTACAAAATGCCCTGATCCCATCCTGCTTAGATTGCATGAATGGCCTATTGCTAGACTGTTCCGAACCTGACCCTCATTCTGCATCCAAATTCAATGATACAGCCATTCATCAGCTTGATTTTGGCAGTGTTATACATGCCCTCTGAAACATTATTTTTGGCAGGCTCTCAAAGCACGAGTGACTTTCAGCATACAAATCTCATTTGCTGCATCGTCTCCTTCATGATCCTTGATCAGCAGGAGCTCAGGACCTCGGCTGACGAGCACAAACCCAAAAATAGTGTGTTTGTCAGTGCAAGTCTGAGTAACCATTAATATCTAACCTCAGTGACAACATTGGTACRTTCATCTGTGCTGCTGGTTGTTGGTGTGTGCTCTGTGCCTGCTCTTCTCAACCTGTGTTCATGTGAGCTGGTCAGCAGGAGGAAGGTGCCCTAAAAGCACTTACATCTGGTCTCTAAATTCAGCAAAAGCACTTATATCTGGTCTCTAAATTCAGCAAATTTTACAGTAAGGTGATTTTTCCCACCAAGGACTGCCTGGAGATGGTAACTGCAAAGAGCAGGTCCCTGAAGAGGGGCCTTTTTATTGGCTGGAGAAGCAGTAGTAACGACTAAAATAGGAAAATTTTAGAAGAATTTCTATTCTTTTTGATGGTCTGGAGTCGRATGTGAGTTATCCCTGTGCTACCAGTGGAGAAATGGCAGCACAGAACAGGCCTGGGGCTCTCCCTGGCACTCAGATTTTCTTCATGGAGGACCAGTTTTCAGGAATTTTCTAAGATTGCTGGATCTCTAAGTTTTCAAAGCCTCCAGCAAAATGTACAAGGTGCCCTGTGATCCTTGTGTGCAAGGTGTGAGTGTCCCTGCAGCAGCTCTTAGGGAAAGCAGTAGGAARTATTTGATTGCTGCAGTGCCTTATRTAACCCAGCAATGCCCCTGTGCAGAGGCACCTGATCCCCCTGAAACTGAGGAAACGCTGTGGGATCTGCTCAGGACCCCACAAGTGACCCCACAGCACCCCAAACACCCCCTCTCAGAGACTCCTAAAGGGAAAAAACTGGAGGAGCTGCCAGGATGATGCTGGCACTGTCCTTTACCCCCTGAGAGGGAAAGCTCAGGACAAGAAGTGATTCAGCAGAAGATGCAGAGCAGGAGGGATTTGCTTGGCAGGAACCCCAGTGCAGGTCTGCTGTCCCTGCTGCACAGCACCCTCGTACTAAAAACGAGTAAATCCCAATCCTTCACCTCTCAGGGAAGGGAAATATTAAACATGGAACCCCCCAGCATGGTTTGCTGTTAGAAAATCTCCTAATCTAGCAAGTAGGAGTCAGCCTGCATAGAAATAGCCCTCAGATTTGTCCTTTCAGCCAGGCTGACCAGAGTCCCTGTGTTCCTCTAAGGGCTGAGCYCAGCCCTTGCCAGAGCAGGTCTTTGTGCCCTTTTAATGAAAGRAAAAATGAGCACTCAAACTGCAAGCGGGATTCTTCATGTGCATATTTCATGCCAGTAAATAACTGYAGTAAAATCTGTGTTCTAAGCCAGTAAAACCCATTTTGTGATGATGAGGGATCAGCTTCAGTGAAACGTATCCAGAAAATAAACAAGTAAAACAGAGCAAACAGCTCTGTCCTATCAAGGTAATTTATATTCTGTTAACCACAAGGAAAAAAAAAAACAACCCAACATGCACAAGAGACATCTGGATGTGAAAATTAACTAAAACCAGACTAACAACATAAACAAGAGAGAAATACAGCCTCCAGATCTGTGTAGCTGAGCCTGATGTACATCACAAACTAGATTGCTTGGGGTTTTTGTTTTTGAAAGAACACAACAAATCAGGGAGGAAATTTTCCATTTAAAGCCATAACTTCTCGATTCAGAAATTTGTGAGGGCATAAAAGACAAAAGTGCAGAGGAAAAAAAGTCATCTGCCAAGAGCTCTACATGCATGTTGGTACCAGAACTAGTTGAATAACAATAACCATTATTTGAGAAYCAATTTGGTTGCCAAAATTCACAAATAATATTATTTACAATCTGGTGTATGACCACCTCCAGATTTAACTGATTTTTAAAAAATGCATGCTAACATATACATGCATAAATTTGGGGAAAAAAATAGCTTTAATTTAGATTTTAATTTTTAAAAATGCCAGTTTAGCAAGCACATTYTCTCCCTGTTGCAATATTGTCTTACACTAAGGGCATTTGCTCCTGTCTGTGAAAGAATTTGTGTGTCTAGTGCATTTCTCTAAATGTGTGAGAAGGCTGTACATGCTTCTAGCTGAAGAAAATCTGGGCACGKTTTTTACCTCATCACTGACCTTGACTATTCTCTTGTCTATCTCGCTATGAAATCTTCATCCAAACTGCAGTGGGATCTGCCATCTGTTTGATTCCCCTGCAGATCTGGGCAGAGCAGTTTTATGATCTGCTTCCATGCCTATAATAGAATTTTTATAAAGGCAGCAAATGCTACTGCTTAAAAAATTGGGGGATGGGGGGGTGCCGGCTTATTTTTTTATTTTCAGTATTGGAAAAAAATATCATTATGGAGCTTTTATTTGCTCATATTACCCCCAAAACCCCACCAAAACAAACATTTGCTAAAATAATGGCAAGCTAAGCAAAGCAAAAAGGATCAGGTTTTGAATTATATACCATTAGAGCTTAAACAACACTGCCTGCCAAATTCAGAGTCCAGAACATTTTCAAGCATATAAGTAATACCAGGCTGGTTTTGCAGTGCTGACAGACTAAAATGCTCTCCTGCTTTACTTAGAAGTTGACCCAGTTTGACAGGAAAATCTTCTGGAGAAAACGAGTGTAGAACTTTGTATCTTATTTGATACCACTTTCCTGACTACAGTGAAGCTCTGAAGGTCAGTAATGTTATCCAGGCACTAAATATCCAATCCTGCATCAAAACACATCCCAGAAACGTGTACCTGGTTCTTTCATTCCTGTGTTGAAATGGTGAAATCTTTCCCTATGGTACCACTTCCATGGTGCACCCAGCCCATGTCTTTATTGTCCTGCTCCTGCACAGAAATAATACCATCAGGCTATTATCAATAATAATTAGTAGGGTATTATTAGTAATTCCTAAGTGTGATTGAGGCCTTTGCTGTGCTCCTGAAGTCACCAGAACTCAGTGAAAGTTTGKTTTTGTGTGACTCATGCAGTCCATGTAGCTCCTTTAGTGGAACTGCCTCCATAAAGGGGATCTGCGGGGTAAAAGATCCTGTGCAGGTCTGGAGCTGGGCTGGGGCTTGGAGAGGACTGTGAAATGCAAGGTGGAAGGAAAACACTGGAATGGGAAACAAGGAGAGTCAGAGAGACTTCATTTTCTAAAGCCTGTGTGTTCTCAGGCACCAAGGTGACAAATAAGAGACTTGCTGAGTTCTTCTTCCCCAATGGGGACATTCTGCACTAGTGTCACTGGGATGCCTGCAATGACACTTAGGGATTGAAGGCACATTTTGATTCTCCATCCATGAGGCCAGCATGACAGCAAGAAGACAATGGGATGTTCTGGTTCTGAACTGTGATTTCTGGATCAGAAACTCCAGGAAGAGCTGGATAATGCAGGAGGCTCTTCAGAAATTGTCTCCAGAGTGTGTTGTAGTGGTGATGCTTATGCACCCTCTTTTTTATGTTTTCTTTTCCTTATTTGAAGCTGAGTATTGAGTACAAGAGACACCATTAAAAACATTTCAAACTAGTCAATAAACCACTTATCTCAGTTCCTAATACAGGTATATTCCTGGGGGTAGTTCAGGAAAAGAAGAAATGTCAAC
>NW_026623680.1:37489-61609 GCF_030028575.1 Malurus melanocephalus | reverse complement strand
TGGTCCCAAGCCTAGGTACTCCAGACCCCAGGGAGGGTAGTAGGGTGTGCCAGGGGTCAGACAGGCAGTGCTGGGCAGGCTGACACAAACTGAGAACACAAATGTTTGCTGTGCTACCCTCAGAGGAACAGAGCTCCTCACCAATGGCTTAGGAAATTGCGGTGTGGCTGTGGGGAAACAAGGATTCTCACTGAGGGAGCCTGAGAGGGACAGGCAGGGGGTGTCTCCGGGGAACAGATTGCTCCTCCAGAAGGGATGTGGGCACAAAGCAAGAAAATCCTCCACTAGGGAAGAGGAGCTGCTCTCCCACCTCCCAGGTCATCCAAGAAACAAGCAGGGTCTGAGCGAGCGGCTCATATTTGCTCCATTCCCTGTTATCACAGGGAAGGAGCCTGCTCCACAATGAACAGCTGGGCCTCTAATCCCTAATCTCTGATCTTTTGTGTGCTCATGTAACACACACCTGTATGCAACATGCAACAGGTTGTCCTTAAAAATCGGTAACTCTGCCTATATTGGCACAAGATGTGCTTGGTTTTGGGTTAAGATTTGTTGCTGTACACTTTAACTATAATGAATTGCTTTTTAAATACTGTTGCTTTATACAACATAATTCTATTTTCTAAAAGATGCTGCCTATTAATTTATTATCATTCTCTCTCTTTCCATCACTAGCATGTTGCTGTAAGATACATGGTAGCTTTAAAAATCAATCACCTTGTGTCTTGAAGACAGGAAGAGGAGTCACTGTTTGGAGAAGGAGAAGAAAACCTAGACACCATATAAAGAGAAAACACATTGGCTCAATGTCCAAGCAGTGCACCTTCCTTTCCTTGTGTACATGGTGTCATTGAGCATGGCTCTTTATGAAAGAGCTCTTGGTGTTCCCATGGCCTCTATGGTGCTTTTCCCATTGCCCTTTGGAATATCACATTCCACACCTTGACCTCCCTCAGCAGCATCCACGTTGTCCACAGTCCATCAGTTGTCTCACACCTGAGCCTTCCCCATCCCTCTGTCCATGAGCTGAGGACACCCAGAATTCCCTTTCTGCTGAAATAGCTGCACAAGACTTAGGTTATGGTTTCTTTTCCTCTGGAACGAGACCTGAGATGCAAACAAGGAGAAGCAAGCCTTGGGAAAATTGAAGCTTTTTCTAACCTGTTTCTAAACTAACTTTTTGGAGTGGTCTCTGCTGAAAGGATGTGAACACTCTTGCTGCAGGGCTCTTAGGGCTGACACAAATAATCCAGGGTCTGCAGCTGGGGCAACAGAGTAAAAGCACCCCAGGGAAGAGGTGGGTGAGGGTTCTCCCCCATGCACCAACCTGTGATTGCTGTCAGAGACAAGGAACAGGGCCTGGCAGGTCCTTGCAGGTGGCCAGGCTGACCAGCGTCCTACCCAGCCCAGAAAACACCACACAATGTGCAGACAGACACTGCCATGTCAGCCAGGAGCGTGCATCTGTCACTTTGAGGGGATTGCTGCTGAACAGAAGAGCTGGAATTGGTTCTCCTGCCCCTGTTTCTGATGCAAACACTCACAGAGCAGCGGTGACAGTGGGTACCTTCTGCCAGTGCTGGAGACCAGGCTGAGATCCCCAGTTGTGCCTGAATTTTTCAGGAGAAATCCAGTGGAAACAAATCATGGCACAGATGAGAAAGGGAAAGGAGGAAAATGCAAACAGTATTGAAGGCTTTGGTGCTCACAGTTCAAGGTGCAGCCCAACCATGCTGCTTGAGAGTAGCTAAAGAACAGAAAACAGTGGAGGGGGGGACCTCAGAGATGCTTCTTGGCCCCTCACACYGATCTTTCCAGAAGAAGAAATTATCTAATTCCTCCCAAGGTTATTGCAAATTACATATTGACCTTAAGAAAATGTCCATGTATTCCAGAGACACCCAGAGAGAATCTGGTGTTCTTATTCATAACTACAAAGAAAAGAAGAAAACAAAGACAATACAGTGTGACAAACCAATCTGAGTGACYTGGCAAATGTGCAGGGTTAATTGTCACTTTATTGCTAAAGATGAAGATAATAAAATTGTATGGCTCCATTTTTCTTGCCRTGTGTCAAAACTCCTATCATTTGGAGATGTAATAATGCTTCTCCTGAAATAATATAGACATGCTCTTTGTGTAKTTATATGGCCTTTGTGTATTTTCTGCTTTCTGACCTCTTATCTTTTCCAAGCCCTCTGCCTTTCCTCTGTAAATGCCTGTGATCTTAATTTGTCCTGTTGTGGTGGTTATGCTTAGTCACAAATGTATTTCTGCTCCATTCCCTTCAAGAGGACACTTGACAAAGCTTTGGAGCAATCAGGAAAATCCTCACAGGCCTTGAGAAGCACCTGCCTGCAAAAAMGCCATCAACTTCCCTTTTAAACCAAGGCATTTTCTGAGAAATAGGRAAAGTTATGAAAAGCTTATTTATAYCAATGTTACTGATAAAAGYCAGCTATTACATGCCTGCTCTGAAGGCAAACAGGACAAAATGTCTTTGTGGCCTGATATAAAAGCATACTTTTATAARCTAAGCATAATTCATGAAGCATGATGTGCTTCCTATAGACTTTTTAAAGCATACTAAAAACTTCCTTTAAAAGTTTAAGAAAGTTTCCTAGCCTTGCTGTTTCTTCCTCTGCAAACATGAATTTCTTGTCCCCAGGGTGAGGTGGCACCATGATCTCAGTATTGCAGAGCCACCCCCAGCCCTTTATGCTGAATATAAATTTCATCCTAACCCATACCTGTTGCCAAACTACTGAGGCTGATCTCTGTATTTGCTCCCTTACTCCTGTGCTGCAGGAGACTGGACCTTTATTTCCAAGTTGTTGTAAATGGAAATACCTTGTTTGACTTTGTCAACACTACAATCACCTCCTTACAGGATCTTTTCTGGCAAAAATCATTCTCTTTTTGCCCCCACGTGGTGAGGTTATCTCTTCCTTGGGCACCTAAAGAGCTTGAGACATCTTCAGAAGACACATTTTGGAGTCTGGGCCTGGCAGCTTGGCCCCACTGACGCATCTGCCAAAAGCATTCAGCCTCCAGCCATGGGACAAACTGGGTGAGAGCTCTGCTTTCCTGGAGCTGGATTTTGATGCAGAGGTGTCAGTGGGACCTGCACAGAGCTGCCTGAACTCACCTGGGATGTGTGAGGGCACCAGAATTATCAGGCACTTTCTTTTCTCCTTTCTGCTTCCTGCACTTTGCCATAAAGCTTGTCATTGCTCTGAGGACAGCCACTGGCAGAACACATGGAGACAGGGGGAATGGGAAAAGGACAAAAAAAACCTCAAACCTCTGCTCTCCAGGGAGGATGAAGTGAGTGTGGATTCCAAGCCTGAATGCCCAACAAAGAACAGCAGAGGCTGCAACCTTTACATTCAACAGCACCACAGAAAATCTGGGAAAGGCCAGAAGGGGCATGAGGAGAACAAAGCACCACATTTCTCACCTGCTATAATTGCAGAAAAGTGCGAAACCTTTACGTTTTTCCACCATTTTCCCCAGAAAGTTTCTGTTTAACCATCAAATAGCCAAGGTCAGCTTCAGGTAAGGATGTATCTCCTCATTTTTTACTTTCAATAGTACAATGCTCTGTCGTGGGATGAAGGAGCTCCTTCTAGACCCAAGCTTTGCAGACTTATTGAGACACAAAATATTCCCTGTGCACTATGAAGAAATAGGAGTTTACTTATTGAAGAAGAATCCCTTGCTAGTGTTTTAAAGAAATATTTTTCAAATGACAGAGTTAGGCAAAAATGTCCTGTTTTGAATAACTACAAGAATGTTCTCTCTGTGGGGAGATGTGAAGAGCAATTATGTTCCCAACTTTGCAAACATGGATTACAGAACTGAAAATGTATTTCACTTTAGAAAGGCTTGCTTTGATTTTGGTCAAGTAATACTTGAGAATCTGCACTCCCAAATCTGCAAAACGATGATAAAAATAATTTTAAAAAGTAAAAGTGTTTCCAAGRCACACATAAAGGCTAGCAATTGTTTGGTAATTCCATTTAAGCCTGAAACGTTTGATGGCTCGGTGYTCTTGTCATATTTTAATGGTATTTGCTGTAATCAGGCAGATTTTTGTTCAGCTCTGTTCAGACATTCTCATTTTAATCCAAAATTTGCATCTACATCCAATAAAATATGTGCTGCTTGACTGTACATCAAAAAGCAACTCAGAGCTCCTCCAAAATCAGCCTCGTGAGAAGACTGTAGGCTCAGTGGAGATATCATGGAGCTTCTGTTTCTCAGTTCTCAGGGCATCATCCCCTCCAGAGCCTGACATTCGTGAAAAAAAAAGGAGCTGTATTTCCTGATGTGGAGTTCTCTTTTTGCACCTCTGTTTTCTCTCTGGTTCCCTTGTGCAAACCCTCTGAGTTTAACAGCGCTACCAAGGGAGGTTTTGGAGGCACTSGTGCAGTTTGGATCCCCAACATCCTTCTGAGAGGACTCAGGGGATGTATCTCAAATTAGGCACTGCACAGGACAGAGTGACCTAAAACCACRTGCTATTGGCAGGAAATGGTGTAAAATCAGTATCTACCAAAATACCCACTCTGATTGATATTATAGTTTGTTTCATGCTTTTTTAAAAACACCTGAAGGGGAGGGGAAGTATAACCATAGCTGCTGAAATAAATGGCTGCTGTCCCCTGGGCTGTGACAGCGGCATTTATCTTTTCTACAGCTCCTGTGTGAGGGGAAGGAAGAGAATTCTCCTGCTTGTAGCTATTTCCTGTCAAAAATCTTAGTGTAATTTTTGTACAGTGAATATTTATAACCGTTGTTAGTGTCAATACAATTTTTTGCAGTTAGTGCACTTATTTACATTTTAATGGCCAAGCCAATAAAGATTTATGCACCTGTCATCTGAATTTTCCACAAAAGTGGTGATTGCTCAAAAAAAATGCCAGTATCTCCTGCAGAATACTCCTTCTCCAAGCATCCTTTAGATGCCTTCATTGTTTTGGGAAACAATAAACTAACCAGCTCTAAAAGTCATAAGTTAAACCCAGCAAAATCTTGCAGCAGTCTTCAYGGCAAAACTTCTGCATATCACAAAAGCACTTGCTGGGGAACCATTTTCTTCTCCCTCTGTTTTTCAAACACTGTCTCTTGAATGGCAAGGGCTGGTTTATCACTTTGATATGTTTCAGCTGCATAAACTGCATTACTTTTGTAGCTTGAGGAGGTTCTCTGCTTAGTGTTGACCTTGTTTTGGTTTTAAAGCAGTRAAAGGCATGGTTCAGACCCCTGCTTTGTGGGGTGTGCAGGCACACCAACTCAGGAGGGACGTTCAGTGCTCCAGCATTCACTTCCCCTGCACACACAACCAAATTGTGAACTACAGAAAAAAACAAACAAAAAAAAAAAAACAACCCGAAGGCATCCCCTCTGTGCCTGCCCACGGTGTTGGCACAGCAGGCACATGTGTGCCCTCATTGTGCCCATGCTTTTCCCGAAGCAGCCAGCCCTCGAGTCTTTTCTCATTCCCACCCACAGGGTGAGACCCACACCGCTGCCTCGCTCCAGGGCTCTGCAGGATCAGCTCCCCTTCCACCCCCAGACTAACAGGATTATTTCCCTGCTGTCCATCCCTGGCTGGATTTCCCGGCGGGCTGGAGGCTGCGGTGACAATGAGGATAAACAGGCTCTGTCCAGAGCTGTGCTCTCTCTTTGGGGTGCGTTGTCACCCCAGGCAGGGCTGAGCTAGGTCTGATCCAGATGAAGCCCAGAAGGAATACACAAGTACAAGGTTTCTGATCAGTTTAGGCTGGGGTTTAATGTCCAAAATCCAGAGTCGTTTTAGGACAGAGCTCAGATTTGAGGCTGACATGAAGCCAAGGTTAGGGGCCAGGCTCCAGCAGCACCCCAGCTCCATGAGCTGCTGTTGGAAGGCACCGCTGGCAGGTCACAGATGTCACTGTCTCAGTCACCTGCACTGGAGCTGCACAAGAGGCGCGTCACAGGCGCAGAGATGGAGCAGCCCCGCTCCCTCCACGGCTTCGGTGCGGAGCTCTGGCTCACCCGGACTGCGTGCCTGTGCCCACAGCACCGTCAAACCCGCGCTGCTTGCCCTTGCTGCGGCCTCCAGACCTTTGCAGCCTGCTCAGGAAACACATTTTAATCGCGACACCGATTTTCTCCCGTACGGGCAATTCCTTCCGCGGCTCCGACCACACAGCCCCTCCATCCCCAAGACCCTGAGCAGCCCGAGCGACGCCTCCGAGCACCTTCCCGAGAAAAGGGGGCAGCCGGGGGGGGTGTCTTTCATTTCATCTTTCAAACCCTCAAGCCCCCCTTTCCCGAGATTCTCCAGTGTCACCCCTGTGCCGCCCCCCGGCAGATGATGTGCSGTGCCGGGGCGGGGGTCTCCGGGCGGGGGTCCCCGGGCGGCAGCGGCAGCAGGAGGCGCGGTGAGCCCGACAACAGCACCAGCCGAGCGCTGAGCTCACCTCCCTCCGCCCCCCCGCTCCCTGCTCCCTCCCCCGGCCCTCCCTCCTCCTCCGCCTCCTCCCGCGCCCAGCCTGCAGCCGGGATCTCAGTATTATGGCATCGAGGAGAATGGAGACCAAACCCGTGATAACGTGTCTGAAAACCCTGCTCATCATCTACTCCTTCGTGTTCTGGGTGAGTGCGGGGCGGCGCGGAGCGGGCACCCAGGGAGCGGGGGGCACTGTCCGGCACCCCCCGGGCCCCACCTGCCCTGCCCGGCTCGGGGGGCTCGGGGGGCTCCGCCGGGGTGGCACCGCCGGCCGTGCGGGGACGGGGCATATCCGCCGGAATACACATCTGCATGCACACACGCTCATGTATATTGCGCTCGTAGATATACATACACACATTTTTATGTATAAAAACGATGGGGTTTGCCTGCTCTCGCGGCGAGCACATCCCCCCGAGCCGCCGCGGGGGAAAGTTGCAGGGKGCTCCCCGAAAGCCGCCATAGCCTCCCCGATGCCCGCCGCACCCCGGGGCGGCCGGACCGTGTCCGCAGTGCCGGACCGTGTCCCCGCTGCCCTCCGCATCCCCGTTCCTCGATATGTCACCCCAGCCCGTACCTGTGCCGGCGGGGGCTGCCCTCCGCCCCGGCCGCGCTGCCGCGTTTCGTAACCGGGCTCGGGCTCCCGCAAACCATTYTCCTGACCCAGATGCATTAATTGAGTTGCCGCGATTGCCTGACGGGCAGCCCGGCCGTGTTTTTCAGGCGACCCCGTGGGTTGGAGGTTTTCTCGGCGTCCCGGCCTGTTACTCAGCAGATCCCCGGCAGGAGCCGCGTATCGCGGCGGCGATGGGCAGGTTAAAGACCTTTTAATGGCACACGGTGACAAGASGCGATAATGGCCCCGCTGTGTGCACAGGGACCTGCTCCGCACAGCATCGGTGCTGGGGCGCGTTTGTCACTTGTAGCCGGAGCCGCTTGTGTTTTATCGGGTTTGGAGCTTTGTGCTGTGGAAAGTGTCTGTGAAACACAGTGACTCAAATCTTCGTCTTTCTGCTTAGAAATGCGCTCTAAACAAAGAATTGCTTATTCATGGCAATAAGATTTGACATCTTTACAGTGAATATACGACTTCAACTGTTTCAACTTTAACTTCATAGGTTTGTTTTGGTGTTTTGTTTTTTTTTAAAGCATAATCAAAACGCATTTTGCCAATCCATACTTATGGCAGTACCTCGGYGCTACTGACCCCCTTGTACCCTCCCCTATTTAACATGTCTCCCCCGTTCTTTTTTAATAATTTTGGTGTCTGATGACTGAAATGGATAGAAAGCCGGAATCATCTGTTGGGTTTTTTTTTTGTTGGCAAGTAGATTTTTCAGATTAGTCTCAAGGAGGTAGGTGGCTAAGTTTATATACTTACCRCAGTTTCAAGATTCATCCTTTCCAGTCCTTAATTCTCAGATCTGTAAGAAAGCCCTCTTCATCCTCTGATGAGCGAGCAGCTGCAGGAGCTCAGGCGGATTCATGGCATCTTTTAAAGCTGCGTCCTTTTTWAAAAGTGATCACTGTATGTACTGTAGCCCGAATAAACAGAGCACTTAGATCAGCATGCCCGTTGAGCTAGCACATTTCACCAACGCTAATCTCATTTTAAAAGAGAGAATTGTACATTGAGCCAAGCAGCTGGCTAAGGGCATTTGTGCCGGAGGCTGTCACGATGCCAGCCCAGGTTGACAGCTGGGACCTCGTAGGGTAAATAACACAGCTGAGCTCTGGTTTGGGATCCAGCAACACGGCCATGCTGGTGGGATGTCTGCTGTGAATTCCCTTCCTCTGAACTGTGGGTCAGGCTCMTGTGTGTCCTCATCTTCTCCAAGGGCATGGCCCACTCTTCCAGTTACTTAACATTCGACAGCTGCCAGTGTTTGTCCTCTTCCTCGAGCCTGGAAAAGGAGGGGGAAATCAATGGTTGGAGACAGAGTCCTGCAGCCACGATCAAAGGAGAATGAAGAGTCATGCTTGCTGTTGCATCTGGTTTCTCAAGGCACCAGCCTAGGGAATCCTATGCAGCTCTCAGTGGGAGAAAACAGCAAAGGATTGGGTAAAAGTCCATAGTATTTGACAGCAGATTCTAAGTCTTTATCAGTTCTTCTGTGCTAAGAGAAAGAACAAAAAACTAATTGACATTTTTGTCCTCTTTCTGGGCTCTGAATCCATTTAGGATAAATTGGAGCAGGATGCAGCTGTTGCCATGAGGAGAGCAGAAACATGGTGTGCTCTGGCTGTATGCTGATTTTCTTTCTACGGGCAAGTTTGAGAGCTGAGGGGTGCATGCACTTGCCTCAACAACCCCCTCTCCCCCATTATTTTTTGGGGTGATTTTTGTTCTCTGCGAAGCTGCTGGCTCCAGAGTCAATGTAACTCAACTTTACTCCCTTTAAATTCTCAGAGCTGAAAATATGGGAAGGATTCTATTGGAGGAACTATTTAAAAAATTTGTTTCTTGGACTGATCTAAATACCAGAAGGAAACCATGCCAGCACCACAAATGGCTGGTTTGTAAATTTTYATTCTGACGGCTTTCCCACATTTTTTGGAGAGGTTGTAAGCTGATTTCTGAAGGAGAAAGCTCTGCGTTGCTTAGCTGCAGTTTGTATGGGTTTTTTGGTTTTTTTTTTCTAGCTCTGGGAATGGAACTGCAATGTAACCCAGGGCAGAAATTCGTCCTGTGACAGGGTGGTGTGTGGTGGCAACCCTTTGCCTGTTGGGTCAGATGGTCACAGATTGTAATGTGAGGGAATGGGGAGAAGATGCTTCTCTGCATCCAGTGAGCTGTTCCGAACCCTCACGAAGGACTTCTCTGTGTTTTACATTGTTTATAAAATAAGAAAATCAGTGTACGTAGAATGTTCCCCTAAAGACTGATTTTTTTTTTTGTCAGGGTTGAATATGAATTGCATTTGTATCACTGGGAGAGATGTATATGGGTGAAGACTTTTGGTACAAGCATTAAGTGAGGCTGCACTGACTTCATGGGATCTGTAGGACTGTAATGAGGAGACACAGTTCATTCAAATTTTGAACTGCATAGCTTGTTCCTTTCCAAACAGGTTTTGTTTAATGGTATTTGTTATTTTAATAGCTTCCTCTCCTCCCCCTCACCGTACTTCCCAACTTCTTTCCGTAAATGTATCAACATGGTAAAAAAATTCCATAAACAGAGATAACAAGCTTTTTATGTGCTCATATGTATTGTTATTCATAGAACACATTAAATGCCTAAGGTTACCACTTTTGGTCCTTAAGGGATGTAGTAATAAAAATTCAACAGACATTTTTTCCTAATCAGAATTCTGTACTGTCTGCATCTGGTTTGGAACTAGTAGATTAAAAAAAGGTGATAAAAGCTCTGCTTGGCTGTTAGCTATTTTTATTTTTTCCTTTTGGGTATCATAGATTGCTTGCATAGGAATCTAGATACAACCTGTCTTGTTTTTAAGAGAAGATGAATTTTGGATTAGAATTCTAAGTGAATTTTTTATAGGAAAGAGAAACCTTGAAGCACCCCTCAGTACCCTGTATTTATCTAGCACTTAAGTAACCTTCTCTCTTAAAACATGTGWATAATTAATATTTCATTGCAGGCTTCTGAATATATTTTGTTACCAAATTAACTGCCTGCCTCAGTGTGTTTTGGGAGGGAGCTTTAAGGGTGCATGTACTTATCCTTTAAGTTATATGGCTGAGGAAAATGGGTTTTGTCTTCCATGCAAAGCCTGTCGCCCCAAATAGGCACCACAGCAAAGTGATTACTTTTTGATTTTAGGCCCTGTGAGACACTTACCTCTCAAATGAGTGCTTTGTGTGTGCAGTCYTGCTGGTTTTGGGTTTTCTTGCTGTCAATTAATGTAATAAAAGCATTTAAATAGAGTTTCAATTTATATATTGTTCCAGGATGGGTCACTGATCTGAAGAGCATCTTCCAAAGTCAGTGTTTTGGGGACTATGTTAGGTTCTCAGAACCTGGCTTGTCTTTTGCTATTTGACAAAATCAGAACTAAGACAGCTATTTCAGTGGTGGTGGTTTGGTTTTCCAAATTTTTATGGCTTTGGAAAYAGCCCTGTGCATCCTGGTGTGACCCCTTGGAGGTTACAGGTGGCAGGAGGGCCATGGGCTGGATGTTGTGGGACAGGTAAGTGTTGCTTGAATTTAACCCTGCTGAATTTAAAGCAGGTTGAAATTGTCTGTTTTCCTACAGTTCACATTTTATAGCCAGTTCCTCTGGTGGCTGTGGGAATGTGGTGTCCCTAATTTGGAGGTCAGGGGGTCTGGAGATGGCCCCATGAAGGGTGACAGGCTCAGGGCCCCTCTGGGGTATGGGGAGGGCTCGTCTCTGCTTTGAAGTGTCTCCCCCATTTCCATCTTCTCAGAAYCCCCCAAAAAGGACATCACTGTGGGTGCTGGGGGTGACTCTGGTGTTGGGACAGGGAGCTCCTGGTCCTCTCACTGTGGCAGGAGGGTGGAGGGGACATTCATCCACCATTCCRGGGGCTCACAAAGCCATTTTCCAGGAAATGACCCAGACAAAGAGCAAGTGTGGCTGTGGAACACAGATTTATGGCTCAACTCCTGACCCATCCTCAAATGCAGCCATCTGAGCWGTGCATTATAATGTGGGATTAAATTTGCGTGTCCCTWTGAGTTAATAGTGGCATTAGTCATMTTCCCTATAAGTGTCCAGCAGGGTTGCTGAAATTCCTGGTTTTCTCCCCATAGCTTCTTTCCAGTGCTTCTGCATTGGTTCCTGCATGTTTCTGGTCTTTTTAATACCTCTCACCATTACTGCATTTTTTTTTTCTTTTAATTCTTTTAAAATATATGTTAGCAGATGGTTTTAAAGGAAATATTTTGGGAAATTTTTAGCTTTCCCATGTGGCTTAGATTGCTCAATCTTTTGGTGGTTCCATTTGATTGCAAAGTCAACATTGCTATACTTTTAGAAAGAAGTGTTATTACCCACATGTAGTTACCTGAAATCCCCAAAAAACTAGGGTCTCAAAAATGCAGAGAAATCATGCTTTCATGGCAGATTTGAAGTGCTCAGCTGTTTAGGCACAAACCTCCTGCAGTTGCCTCCTTAAATCAGTTTGTTTCCTGTTCTGTTCTCGTAATGATATACATGAAAGATTAAAGATAATGGTGTTTTCCAGTGAGTGTAGCCCAAGGTGAATTCTGTTGGCTAAATAAATAACTGGATTTAAAAAACAGCAGCAGAAAACAAAAAGGCTAGATGGTGTTAGAAACCAAAACTCCAGAGTCAGTTGTCTAATAAATTCCTTCTTGGGATATGTGCCCAGCTTGGCTTAGTTTAGTAGGGTTTCTGGTRGGATTTTTCACATTCTGAACACAGTTTATGGTACAAATTAGCATTGTACACCTCATTTAATGGAATAATTGACTTTGCTGTTGKCTAAATGCTCCTTTTCTGTTTGTGGAGCTGTGTTCATGTCTCGGCAAGTGCAGCCCCTTGACCTTGGAGTTTGTATCTGGACAGTTCCAGAGTTTGAGGATGATGACTTTTTCACATCAAGGGGTCAGTTTGGTCTGGTGAAGGGGGATAATGGGTGCCTTGAGTTGTGTCAGTTCTATTTGGGAGGCCATAGGATGAATYCATAAATGAGCAGTGGCAGGAGCCCTTGTTTTTCACCAGGAATGGGATGAGGATTTGGGGGAGTGCTGCTGTGAGTGTAATTTGTCTGTTTAGCATTCATTCATGCTCTGAGCAACCTGTTGGTACCCTAAACAGGGTAAATGTAAATTCTGGGGAAAAGTACTGGGGAGGCTTTGTGAGCATTTTTCATTCAGAAGAGCTGTAGAGTCTCAGATACTGGTTTATTCCAGCCTTGCTTGTCAAGGAAACGGAGGCAATTATCGTAGTTAAACCAAGGGAATTCAAAATGGATCCAATAATCTGATTTTATCTCTGATTCTGTGACTATTTATCAATTCCCTCTGCTGTCAGGGAGGGAAATTAGGTTACCTGGTACCGTTAGTTGTCTCCATCTCTGGATTTTTATCATCATTGCCTCTGTTGTTGCAACTGTCCTACAAATTTACGTGCCAGTGAGTTAATAGATGAGTATCTAGAAAGGCTCTTTGTGCATGTGAGCTTGCAGAGGCATCTCCTTCAATCTTTCACATGCTGTTTGAGCCCAGTGACGCTTGTTACAGAAGCACTGGCTTTGCTGTAGTGCYGAGTCCCTTCTGCAGCCACCAAATTTGCACTTTTCAGCCCTGTTGATCTCACAAACCTCAGCGCCTGAATCTTTAGAATAACRTGCAAGACTCCAGAAGTGACTGTGGGGAGCAGGTGACAGATACTGCACAGCCATTTTTATTTGCATAACGTTGCTTCTTTAGGTTCATTTCTATTAATTAGCATTTAATGATCTCTCAGAGAAGAGATCCTTCACATGGGTTTAGCAGGCTGCTTTCCATCTCAGCTTTCTCTCACGGTGGTGGGCAGATGGCTGCTGTGTTCTGTGTTCTGTCTGTGTAACAGCTCTGGGTTAGGAGAGGGAAGCATTTGAATTTCCCTTGCRCTGAAGGGACTGGGAAGCGTGGCACACTTGTGTCTTAGCAGATTATTGTTACTTCATAGCTGAGCTGGTGCTTTGAGCTCTGGGAGAAGGAGGACACAGGATTTTTAGGAGCTGTAATAAAAGAGTGGAAGTTAATGCTGTTAATACTAATTTTGCTGTAATTTTCACGTAGTGTTTTGCAAGATGCTTTCCAGTTGTGCTTTTTTCATCTCTGTGTTTCTGGGGACGGTGCTAAAATCTTTAAAAGAGGCAAGCAGCCCCCCTCCTCCATCTCTGTTTCTTCTCCCATCTCCCTGAATCATTGTGCTGAGTTCACTTGGTGGCTGGTCACTGTGTGACACTGGCAGTGACCCTCTCCCAAAAGCCAGGCAGGATTTACCACATTCAYCAACAGCCTGGACTGAGCAGAAGGTTGGAATTGTGTCTTGCCTTCATTTATTTCAGGGAGATATTTGCTGAGAGCTTCGAGGAAAGGTTGGATTTGGTTTGGGCTGAATGTGGGTTTGGATGGATCAAATTGAAATGTTCTTTTTTTTGCTGTTATATTCAAAAAGGGCCTTTTTTAAGAGTTTAATTGGCAGGGAAAGGTTATGAGGTGAATAATGACGTGATGGGCTTAATCTGCAGAAGTCTCTGGATCTTGGGAGCAGACCTAAGGAAAAGGTGCTGCAGAGAAGGAGGARAGAAAAGAGTRAAACCCTGTAAATRYCATGGGAAGAKGAGCRCTTTYATTTCCCTAAAACTGRGAAGAGAAGGAAGCCTCTGCTCTCTGACCCAAATAACCACTCAGTGCCTTAATTCCTTCGAACAGAAATGATCAGCTCAGACCTGCTGCTGCCACAGGATTGAAGTTATCAGTGCAGCTGCCAAGTTCTTCAGGATCTTGTTCCTGACCGGATTACAGGCACTGCTTCAGAGGATGCCATGCACAGGAACATCAAATTGCACTGAATGCCACCAGCAAAGCATGTTTGCAACTCACCCTCACATGAGAAATGAGAAATTGCTGCTGCAAAGACCTGAGTACATCTCCTGCAACTCAAGATTCCACTAGCCCATGCTGATTTACTCATTTATAAGTTTTAAAAASATTAGTCATTCAGATGGAGTTTCTCATGGGTTGGCCTCCATCTGGAAACAACTTTGAAGTGTTTGAAAAATTYCTTTTTGGCAACAAGATATGAAAAATTGCTCATTTTGTATGTTTCTGAAAGTAAATGGGAGATACATCAAAACCTGGCATTCTTGATGCAGGTAGTCTTCTCAGTGATAAAAACTTAGTCAGTGATTTGGGAAATTCTAAAAATACAAAGTTTTCAAAGAAATGAGAATTTCCTGAATATGCTAGGTAATTTTTTTTTTTTTTTGTTATCTGGACTTCAAGCTGAGGCCAGTTTGTGGCATCACAGGTTGTGGCATGGCATGGGTTGTGTCAGTCCAGTTGGGCAGCACCAAGGCTTCAAAGCTGTGTCTGGGGCTTGGAGCCCAAGCAGAGGTGAAAGTCTGTGGCAGAGATTGGGAATGGAGTCCTTAGCCCCATGAGGTGTGCAAGGACATACACCTGGTTGGGATTTTTGTCCATTCTGGAAAAGGTGCATGGCAGTGTGCAATTTGCTTGGGCAGATCAGATGTTCTGCTCAGACCTCACCACAGAAAAGGYGGAGGACAGATTATGGAAACATGTGTAAGTCAGTTCCAAACCTATTTGAGATGGAGGATTGCTGCAGTTTTCCTACAATGAAGGTGAAGGGGGAAGATCCCATGATTTTTGTTGTGCTCCCAATAGTCTGCCACCCAAAGCATTTTCATTACAACTTGCTGTGGCCACCACTGCRTCAAAAGACAGTCAAAACACCAGAAATGTGTCATGCAAGTTGTGCCTTTCATTGTTGCAAGAATAGGTTGAGATAAAAGAGAGGGCACTTTCAAGGTGCACATTAGCAGAGGAATAGATAGAAACCCAATCCTCCTGTTCCACTTCAATAGTACTTAGCATCTAACTGGCTCTAATTGGGCTTGGAATGGGAACATAATTAAGTGCATGCCACTTCTGTTTCCCTTTAAAAACAAAAAAAAAAGAAACAAATACAGATAGGTTACCCCCAGCATGCTGATGTTCTCCCTGATGGCTGCATCTCATGGCTGGGTTCATTTTCAGTGGTGCAGGATGYAGCATTTATTGCTCTGTGGTGTGCACTGACTGCAGACAGAGCATGATTCAATTTACCTGCAAAATAATGTCTTATAGGAAACCAGCAGCTGATACTACTGTATGTTTAGGGATTTTTTTTTTTTTAATTTCCTCTGTGTTTACAGGTCATTGATGCTCTGCTAGAGCTGCTCTTTTGTACAGCCGTGTCTTTGAGTCATTTGAAGCTGATCCAGTGTGAGGTTGCTAGTGAATGTTGAGATCAGCTTGAGTATTACCTGGAACTGAGCTCCTCTTTCCAGTTTTCTTCAGGAAAACTGCTGAGTTAAATCGTGTGGGTCAAATAACCTAGAGGCTTAAATTGACCTCTCTTGTCCAGAACGGCTTACAGGCCATCTGTGCATCACCTGCAGTCTTCAGGGTTTTGTTTTTTTTTCTRAGCAAGTGYGATYTAAAACTKCTKAAGAAAGAGCCAGGGYCTCAAGATGTGAGGGAGCTGACTGTCAGGAGTGTTTCCCAGTTATTTCCTGGAACACACGAGCCAAGCCTTGGTGTATTCCCTGTTTCCCAGTCTCACAAAACAGGGGCTGGTRCAAAAGGGACTGAATCAGGATTTTCCAACGGAAGGTCACACCATTTAAAATGAAAAAAAATGTTGTTCACGGAGATGACCTTCCAGGTTTATTTCTGTCATGGCAGGTGRGACTGGGGACAGTRTGGGGACACAGTGTGACCTTGCTGCATTTACCAAGTGTGTGCAGGATGTCTGTGCAGGTTTCAGAGCACTTGTGCAAAACTCTCAGTGGCACGATGAGGCAACTGTTGTTTTTGTCCGTGGCCTTGTAGATAAATACTTCCATGTGGAAAAAAAACACTCCTTCTAAAATCTTTCCCTGCTGGTCTCCCTCCTTCAAAGCGATGGTTTCATTGAGCATCCTCCCAGCGTGGTGAGGGCAGCTCAGTGCCCTCTGCCCCTGCTCAGCGCTGACTTCACCCACCCTCGGCTGTGTTTATTGGCATTCCCACCAGAGAGATGTGCAGGACAGGACCACTGGTCCTTTTTCCATCCAAGGTGGTCCTTGCCATGGTCAGGGGACAGCCAGCATCCTCCTGGCCACAAAAAGAGCACCGCTGTCCCTCTGTGCTCAGCAGCCGGTGAAATTACAAACTGCGGGAGCTGCGCTGGACCAGCCGCTGTGGTAATAAACAGTATTTCATCCAGAACTTGTGTAATTTTCAACTGAAACCAGCGACCAAAATAAAACCTCCCACTCCCAGGACTTGTGTGTTTTGTAAGCAACAGCCAGTTGCTTTTCGCCAAGATGTTTGTACTCGAAATAGGTATGTCTGTGGTGGAGAGAATTTTCAGCTCATGGAATTGTTCAGAATGATACGGGAAAGTTGCCTCAGTTTCTGTGAGCTGGCATGATGTGCATGTAATACTCTAACACAAAACAAACCTGGTCCCTGTTGTGCAGAAACCTGAGCATGCTGCACCATAGCTATTTTTTAACAGAAGTATCAGATTTAATGTGCTCCCTTCCCCCCTGCTCCCTGACCTCAGATTGCTGGGGGACAGGACAGGATTAATCCCTGTGCCATGAAGAATATCCAGTATTAAAGCAAGGAGCTGGGCTGTTTCCTAGAGCAATGCAATCCCCAAATGATSAAGAATATCAAGAGCCACAACCACTTAGTTGATTTCTTCTCTTAATATAATTAAGTGYGTGGCTTTCCAGTATCATGCCAGGTGTTAGACCCAAATCAATCCTTTTTTTTTTTCCAGCACTATTGAATTTGAAAAATATTTCAGATTGCAGACCTCTAAATCTGAAGGATAGAAAAATGAATTTCATGCTCAGCTCTTAGGCAATCAATCAAGTTATTAATGATATAAGAATAAGAGCCACCTCATCAGTGAGGAGCAGAAAATTGCCCTGTTTCTCTTGTAGTACCATTCACCAGCTCATCAGTTGTGCCTCAAGCCCAAGTCTGTGTAGCAGTAAAATTTCCCTTTTGAAAACATATTTGCTCTACATCATATGTTAGTGCAATCCTGATAAGCAAAAAAAAAAAAAAAAAAAAAAAAGATTAAATAAAAAGACATTTCAAGAAGAATTACATCAGCTCTGGTTGATGGGCACGTGTGGGAGGACTGAGCTTGGTCCATATGAAAGGTGTAAAATATCTTCCAACATCATCTTGCTCTGCTTAAATTCAATGGGAAACAAATATGATCAAATTGTCTTATCCAGTCAGGCAGTGGTATTTGAAACTCACCTGTGCTTGATGTTCATGTTCAGTGAAACAGACAGTTATTCCAGCTTGGATTCCACAGAATTCCTATAGACATGGGATTGGAAGGGTTTATCATTCATTTGTGTGCTGGATATCTCAGCAGGATAAAATTTTCTCCCCTTCCTATTTCAAGTTTAAATAATGCTTCTGGTCTCCAGATTTGCTCTGGTTACTCCATGATTTTGCAGCACAACATCATTTTACAAGAAGGTGTGTGATCCTCTGGTGTGGTGGTTCCACTGAAGTTTAGATGGACCCTAAAAGAGGTAGAATTGGGTTTAAAATTTTGCAGCTTCCGTGGAAGCAAAGCCTCAACTAAAAGAACTTAAGAGCAAAAGAGATATCAATGTGTTGGTGAGATGGTGTGTGTAGTGTGAGACCACATGAGTCAGCTGGTGGATGAATAAATGCTGAGTAATATGGCTGGAATCAGAGGCGATGGCAGAGTAAATGTTTTTTGGATTAAATTCAGAAAAAATGGACCTGTATGTTGATAAAGTGTTTTTTTTTTTTACAACATTGACAGCTGTGTATTATATTTTCTCTGTTCTTAAGAAGCACTGTTCTTGTGGCAAAACTAAATCTTTCAATTTATTTACCAGTTGTAGTCCTTAAAAAATAATAGTTGTCACATTCATTTGTTGGATAGAGCCACTGATGCAAGTCGGGCAATGTGTCTAAGATGTGGCACAGCTGTGAGTCAGTTATTTTAAGTTCCTAACTGTAATAATTATTACATTTTAGCTTTCACTTTGACATCCTATTTCAATTGCAGGAGTAGCAAGCTGAAATAAAAATTAGGTCTACCTGATATTGCCTGTAGAGTATGGGAATGTTTCTAAGAAGCCTAATGAATACTGCTTGTGGAGACAGATTGTGATGGAGCAGCTGGCTGTACCTGARCTATGAAATTGATACACTGTGATGCTTCTTAACTGTGAAGTTTCAGAGATGTTGCCCTGAAAAAAGCATTTCAGGCTGCCCGGTTTTTGGGAGAGGGAGCAGAGCTGCTGGTGCATGAGARCAGCCCCAAGGTGAGTGGGCTTCCCCAACTGGGAATGATCCACACAACTTTCCTGACTTCACAGATCAGACAAGCCCTTTTGGGGGAAAAAAATATTGGGGGGATAGTTTTCCTTCAGGGACAGAGGYTTACATTTCTGTATATCCATTTCTGGATATCCAGCTTTATTTTGGAAGATTGTTGGCTGGGGCACGAGCATGTTGACACACTTCCCAGGGAGAGGAGACTCGCTGTGCCTGCTCAGGAATGTCCTCATCCTCTTTGTGCTGGGTGCCAGCGATCTCTTATCTCCCTGCTATGTTCCGAGGGTGGCCAGCAGGATCAGGTTTAAACGGTGACCTCCAGAACAAGCTGGTTTGCTGACTTTTACCCTGCTGTGGAGGTGGAGACACAGAGGAAGRTTTTGATATCACGAGGCTCTGGTTAAAGACCAGAATTTTGTCATTTGTGGATTCTGCCAGATTTTGTGAGTGGGATTGTCAAGTGCTTCTAGGAACTGGGCTGGCTTCTTAGCTCAAGAAGAGTTTCTCTCTAGTTTAGTCATGCARTGGATATTATGACAGCTGCAAAGAGTTATTAACAGTTTTGTTTGATAAATTTTAATCAGACAGCGACAAAGAACAGTCTGTGTGGGCGTGCAGCTTTCAGGACTCTGCTTTAGCACAGGGAAAGGGCAGTAGCACCTGCTGGGGCAGARGTTGTGCCAGGAAGGACAGTGTGGACTTCCCAAGCTGCCATTTAAGGCTAGAACAGGTTACAAGGAAAAGGATTTCAGGTAACTGATTGCTTGGAGGAAACAGTGAATTTGGGGATTTCTTCAAGTAGAAGGGAGTTTKTTCATGCTGAGAGCCTATTGTGTAGCCTGTGCTTTCTCCCACACCCCAGTGACACCCTTCTGGAAGAAGTTAATGCTGGATCCTCTTGGTTTTGTGTCAGAGTTAAATTAAGGCTTTTCACTAGCCTGGATTAAGGTGTATTTTGGGGCTTGGTGGGTGTAGGCGGTGACAGCTCATGGAAAGATGTGATCATTCATCCTAGCGTGCATCTCGAATCTGAGTGGGTGAAWGACAGGCTGGTTTTCTTCAGGTGGCCCTGTGCAGTTCTTTCCTAAAACCCCTTGTAAAGGCTATTGCCCAGCTGGTCTGAGAGCAGAGCAGAATGGCTTAGAGCAGTCCCTGTTTTGTTCTTATCCTCTCCTATGGCTTGGTGAACAAGAGGGCAAAGGGCTCAGCAGGGACTCAGCAGAAGGTAATTAATTTCTCCGGCATTCCTGGACCATGCTGCTTTTAGGCAGAGAGAATTCTCAGGTTAGGCACAGCATGATTTCTGTTTCCCATTTCTCCTTCCYCCTGAGTGGGTATCATGTAGGGACAGAGATTGTTCTGTGACTTAGTTCATGCTTTGTTTTCTTTTATCACCTTATGTGGTGCAGCTCGAATTACACTTTTCAAATGGTAAATTGCTTAGGAAAGGCTCTTTAACGCCATTTTTCCTGGCAGTTTATTTCATACTTTTCATGCAAGTTGTACCAATCAAGTGTCTAGTGGGGCTGCCTGCTAAGCAGGAACAGATGGCCCATGCTAGCGAGGACAGGAAGGATCACAGGGGTACGAGCCAGTGTTATCTACATATGTGTTTTGGATTGCATCATGAATGCTTCCCAGGAGGAAGCACAGCTGGCCCTGGAATTGTGGAGATTGATTTTTGGTATTTATTCCAGGTCTTGGCATATGTGAAAATCAAGGTCATGTTGGGCTAGATCAATAATACTGAAATTATACCTCTTCTTGGATAAAATCACTGTGCTTGCTAGTTCTTCCTAGTTTTCTCCTTTTTTTTTTTTCTTTTTTTTTGGCTTATTCTGTAATCAAAAATACTGTGTGAGRAAATACACAGAAGAGAGCAGCCAGGTCCATGATGTAATCTCGTTTCCATGTATGCTCCACCACAGGATGGCCTGCAAATGGAGTTACTAATRCAAAACTGAAGGAAGAAAACCAGAATTAATCATAGGTGGTTTGACCTGTATTTCCCCTTCTAGCTTTGCTCCTGCACTATAATACTCGGGTACCATGACAGGCAAAAAGCCAAGGAGGAGAGGGGTATGTGTCAGAAAGGGGCAGCCTCACAGAGCTCATGCTCTGGGAAAGTTTCTTCCTAATTTTAGGTTGGCAGTGTCCCCTATGTTTCGACCTGGTTTTCATGTGTAGCAGTGGGAACATCTCCAAAGGGGCAGGGAAAAAGAATGAATGAAGAAAGCTCTGATCTTACTGTCTGTGGAGGCCAAGCTTTGATTCTGGTAAGGTGGCCAAGGCTGARCCACAGCCACCTTTGCTTTATGAACTGTGCTGTACTGGATGTTTGTCAAGGTGCCAGCAGGAAAAGGCTGATAGATCCCAGACCTGGCCATGTTGGCACACCAGGCCTTTTGGAGGACTCTTACASTGTGTGTTGGTACCTGTCTCCTCTTGACACTAAGACAAAACATGAAGAAAAATGTCAGAAACTTCTTATTGAAAAATTCACTATTATACAGTCATGGGAAATTCATCACTCTATGGGATTTTTTTTTTTTCTTTTTGTTGTTGTTGCTGTCCTAGAAGCTTTCCGTTTAGAAGAAAACATTTCATTTTTCTGACATTTAGATCCTTTTCCTTCCCCTGCATGGACAGAGGCTAAGCAGTCCTTGCTTTGTGTAATGGAACTAGAGCTTGTGTCAGTGCTGGGAGGATGCAGTCATAGAATCCCAGAATGGTTTGGGTTGGAGGAACCTGAAARATGCTYTAATTTCAATCCYCTGCCATGGGCAGGGATGCCACCCACTAGACCAGAGCTCAGAGCTCCATCCARCCTGGYCCTGAACTCTTCCAGGGTTCTGGGCAGTCACAGCTCCTCTGGGCAAACTCYTCCARTGCCTCACCACCCTCTGGCTCCTRTTCTCACGAGYAGGWTAATAACCTASAGTAGATAAAAMATTACAAYTGCCCAGAGAATGATGTGGAAGATCTTAGGAAGATGACCTAAAGCGATCCTGTCGGGATATGCCCTTATCCTTGGAATGCTGAGCAAGGGGAAGACCCTTCTTCTCAGCCTGGCCTGGAAGGATTTGTTCACAACTTGCCTTACAAATTTTGCACTTTCCTGGTGCTGCATCACTGTGATGACTATAGTTCCTGCTGTGTTAATGTCTGTCTTTTGAGCATAAGCAGAAAACGTTGGCAATGTGTTAGGAAAAAGTCCATAAGGGGTGTCCCTGAAACGCCTTGGGAAAGAAGAGGAAAATGAGGTGGCAAAAGTTCATCCTCTCCCCCTGGGCCATTTACAGAGAGCTGCTTGGGTCTAGGTAAAGCCRGATTCTGTATTCACTTAAAAGCTTTTTTTACCAGCAACCTGTGTGTAGAGACAGGGCTATAAACACACTGCTGGTCTTTCAAGGGAAGGAAGGATAAGTTTATCCCCACCTTCTCCAGGACACGTGGAACACATGGCTGTGCAGAACAGTGGAATGCACTTACCCCTGGTGGAGGTGGCAGCCGGGTCTTCTCTGGTTTTCCTGTTTTTGTCAGCTCTGTAGTGGAGTGCCATGGCATTCCTTCTGGAGAGCAGCAAAGGAGGGAGCACCTGCTTTTGTACCTAAGCTGCTGAGGAGATCAAAGTATTTAMTGATAACTCTCCCTTGTACTTCCCTCCTTAAGCCCTGCTCTTGAGAAACAGCTCATTAATTTGTTAGTGGCTTGATGAGAAAGGAGGGGGTGGAAAGCTACTAACAAATGAATTYGGTGCAGAGCAGATCTCTCCATAGCAAGAGGAACCTGCTCTTTCCCCCCTTGTTCCATTGGGGAGATTGGGAGCTGGATGGTGAGGAAATTGCTTCTCCTGTTATTCCATAGACYAATTTGGCTGCTATATATAAAATCTCTTCTTGATGGACATGACAAGTTATCTAAGAAATGATGTAATGCCTGTGGAGCTTACACAGATTCCAAAGTTAACTGCCACCTTCCTCCCAGAACTTCACACCAGAGCTTAAATGTGGTACCTTTCTCTCCTTTTCAAAGATTTGTGTTTACATCATGAGTCAACAGGCAAAAAGATCTTTATAATAATACTTGGACCTCATAAATCAATCTTGCAGACAGATAGAAATTGGCAGGTTCCTTTTGTATGGGTTTGGCAAGCAGTGCTAGAGGAAAAGGCCATGCATTAATTCCTTGGGAAGGAGGATATTCTTGTCATAACACAATCCATTGCTGGCCTTGTCTCTTGCTCTCTGTTACAACGAACCGTGATTTTTTTACCTGACTTTGAAACTGGCAAGAAAACCAGAGAATGACTACAAAATGTGTTTGCACTTGGTTCCTGTTGTAGGAAGATGTGGATTTTTGCATTACGTATTTCAAACTGGTCAAAKGTGAGGATGCCTGTAGAGACAGAAGATTTTATTATGCTTTCAATTACAGCAAACAATATGTGAAAGATGATTCATATAGAAAAATTGGATGAACTTAGACAACTTAATCTGATGATTAAGAAGAAAATCTCTTGTTTGTTTTGAAACTCTCTTTATGGAGGGACATAGTTGTTCACAGATACCATACTACTGAAGTTTTATATCTTTTCTCCTGACATCCCTGCCCATGTTCCTATGACACACCTGGGTTGCACCTTTGAGGCTCCCAGCTTTAGGAGTGGAAGACAAATGCTGAACAGTTCAACTTGAAACACTTGATGGCAAAATGTTATTTATATATATATGTATCAAGCCTAAATATTAACARCAATAATATTGAATATCCTGGGAGTAATCTCAAAGTTCACTCTGCTTCTGATGCTTCTAGCAGAAAAACAACTAGTTATCACWTTTTTAATACTTCTCTTTGGCTAACCAGCAGGTTCCCTCTGATTTTATGACCTGCTACACAGAGAATGCCTCATCTAAACACCAGGTGCTTTTGAACTTTCCCTTGGCATTTTTTTAAAAAAATGATGAAATCATCTCTCTCTCTCTCTCTCTACTGGGTTATTTTCCCCCCACCCAGTTTAAAAGTTTACCATATGTTTTTGGGTTGGTTTAGAAAAACCTGCCTTCCCCTTTGTGGGCTGCCTCTATTTGAAACTCTACCCAGCTTGTCAGAAGTCCAKATGCTGGGACTTTAGGCTGTGGTACAGTCTGGAGATCCAAACCCTCACTGCAGGCTGTTTTTGTCCTTGATCAGTGTTTTAGGAGAGTTATGTTTTGGGAGGGATCTGCCCTTGGGAACTGCCAGAAAAAGAGAGGGGGCAATAGCAGTGCAGTGGCAGGGGATSCAGCACATCCATAGGGCATGAAGAGTTTATACCAATGCTGAATAGCAGAGCCACGCTAAATCCATCCTGTGCCAGCTGTGTCTGGGATTTGTGATGCTCTCCCGGTGAGGCTGCAGTTATTTACCGTGCATGCTCAGTGTGACTGCCCCTGCCCTCATCAGCATCTGTGCCCTGGGCAGCATTTCTCACCCTGCACACCCTCCGCTCTGCCCTTCAGGTGTGTTGTTGGTTTGATTTTTTCCTACATTCAGCAGTGTGCAGGGAAAAAGAAAAAAAAAA
>NW_026623680.1:0-37425 GCF_030028575.1 Malurus melanocephalus | reverse complement strand
GGGAGGGGAAGGAGTGAGGAGAGGTGAAAAAATGGAAAATAAAAGCGTGAAGTAAGGTGCAAAAGCATCAACCCTGATGCAGTACATGCTGATGCAGGAGGGAATGGCATCAGATGAGGCACCAGCTCTCAGAGAGATGTCAGGAGTGCAAACTGGGCTGTGAGCCCTCAAAAGCTTTTTGTCATCTCATTCACAACCAACCCTCCCCAGGCAGCGTGGTCTCCCTGTGAATGGATGAACTGTCACTCACTGTGTGRTCATTGGCAGCACCACCCAGGTATTCCCAGAGGTGGTGGTGTGGGCAGGCTGCCTGTGGTGTAGCTCACACTGTGGTCTTTATGGTGTCCAAGTATCTCCCCCCGTGCCCAGGCAAGGCAAAGCTCATTTTGMAAACAAACAAGTGGAGCCCAGGGCTGCCTCATGTGCTTCTGTGCCATCCTTCAGCAGCAGACAGGGAACGCTGCTGGTGTCAGGGTGCCAGCAGCTCTGGGATGGCAGCATCCCTTTGCTCACCCCCCAGTGCAGAGTAGGAGCAAGGCTACATCAGGGATCTCTGCCCCTCACCCCCTAATGCCATTTTCAGAATGTCTCTGAGGCCATGATAACATGTAATGCCTTTGGGGTGGGAATTCCTCCTGTCTTTGCTTTGGGCTTTTCTTCGTTCAGGGAGCTCCATCTGCCAGGAGTGAGTGTGGGTGTTGGTGCTGTCAGCTGCCTGTTCCCAGCTGGGTGAAATGTGGACACCAACAAGAGACTGAATTTGGTTGTGCAGGCAAAGATGTCAAAGCACAAAGGGTGGGCTAAGAGGAAGAGAGGAGGGGGGTGTATGGACAAGGAGAAGAAGTTGATGGGTAAGAGAAGGGCAAAGGGAAACAGGTGATTGAGATAACCAACCAGTCAAACCAGTAAAATAAGTAAGTGTCTCAGTAGAATAAATCAAGAAGGTGAAAGAGGAGATAAGGCTGGCAGAAAATTCTGTTTTATRGCCCTGTGCACTTGCCTTCTGGGACATTTCACTTCTGTATCATTGGGTTTGTTGCCTCACTGTGGACWCTATTCATGCCCCTCTCTGCTCCCCTTATGGCTCCCTGTGCCTTAGGGTATAGAGCTGCTGCCCCACTGACCCCACTCTTTAGTGGRGGGAGGCAAAGGGGGAGATGGTGTTAGAGCAGGCTGCTTTGTGGGATCGGGGCATCTCAGAGGGGATTGTGTTGGGATAGGAGAAGACATCCCTGCACTGCTTTTCAACTTGCTACCATGGCATAAAARCCCTTTATCTGCAGGTTTGTCTCTGCAGTAGAACCAGAGGGGCTGATGGGAGGGTTGGCAGCGTGGCACTAAGGGCAGGGAGGGAAATTCCCAGTTTTGTGGATAAAAACTCCAATCAATGCCTTTACTAAACAGCTTTGCAATGTTGTCACGCTTGGTGGCATTGAGATTCACCAAAAAAAAAAATGGTGCCAATGTCACTACAAGGGCACCTGTTCCTTGAGTCCAGCCCCACACCTTTGGATACACCTGTGTGAGTGTTTTTTAAAGCTTTCTATGTGAGGGGAAAAAGGACTGCACATCAAGGATACTTAAAAACCATCTCTGGCTGGAAGAACTTAGGTCACCATCTGGGGRACTGGTCACAAAGTCAGCTACAGCAACATTTTTATCCATCAGTCAAGTTGCTGTTAGTAAATGTGAACACTGACCTCCCCAACGAGCCATGCACTTCACTGGCTGCATCCCCTGTGTCTGATCCATGGGTTAAATCCATTTGTGCAGTGGGAGTGGGCCTTCAGTGCAATCCTAAAGTCAAAGGAATCCAGCTGTGCAGGTGAGTCTTACTTTCCATCCCATTCCTATCACAATTCCAGTTCTTCCTACTTCCTTTCCTTCTACTGAATTAAAAAGCCGGCGTCACTAATAATCCTATTTTTAAATACAAGTTTTGGGAATTTATGAGCTGCCTGGGTAGGACAGAGCATCTCTTTTGTTTACAGGAGCAAATCATTAGCTCTTTKCCAGACCATGCCTGTTGTGGAGTAGCTTAAAGAGACTTTCCTGGTGACATTAAGGAACAAAATACGTTGAGACCTGATAATAGTGAAGCTGTGCTTATGGTGGGCAAGCCTGTGCTGACAGAAGAGGACTGTTTCAGAACATTTGTACTAATGAACTTTCTTTGTGCTCTGCTTGTTTATCTGCTTTGTTCTCTTAAACGATGGTGCATTTGTGGATAATTTCCTCCGCTGGTGAGCTGCCCCCATCAAGTTGAAAGTTGTCTATTTTTAAAATGCCAGCTGCCTCTCGGATAAAAAAGCCAGTGCTGATGTACCGTTGCTTGCAATGCATTATTCAAAGTCCTTTTTAGACTCTCTCAAATAAAGAGCTTCATTAATATTTCAGCGGTYGCTGTGATTCTCTCCAAGGGGGCTCCATTCCTTTTTCTCACTTGACACCCCTGTATTTCTCTGTGTAGTGAAGATGATTGGATTTCGAGTTACCTTTGGTAGAGCGAACTCATCGTTTTCTGCAGGAAGTGGATCTTAAAAGAAAATTTGACCTTGAGATTGGTGCTAAGCAGATACCTGGCATACCTAGGGTCTTACCAGAGCCCTCAGAAATGGGAGTGGTTTGGGAGTGGAGGGGCTATTTTGTGCATCAGACACCAACTGTTGTGCACCACCAGCTAGGCTGATCATTTTAGCTGGCTTTGCTAGCTTAGAGGGTAAGTAGGGAGGGGTATTTGGAAAAGGAGAATCACAACAGGTTGGATTTCTAGACATAGAGATTTACATAACGAGGTTTTCTTACTTAAATATTAACTGCATTTGCACTGATTTCAAAACCGCACTGAGGGTTATTGTCTTTTTTCTCGCTATTTGGTACAGAATCTGTGGTAAAGTTGGGCTTTTGAGAAAGAACWAAGTGATTTCCTCACTTGAGGTACTGGTGAAAAATCAGTAGCAGGAATGTCTGGAAAAAGTGGTTTAGCTCTAAAAGAATAAAGGCTAAGACAAAAAGTACCAACCATTCTGAASTTGCTGCAATATGAGCAGTTTTCGTAATTTATAGTGTTCTGACTGCTTTCCTCATGATGCCACAATTAAAGACTCCTTTGGCTTGATTGTGCRTGACGGGTTTTGATGCTGGGAGATGCAGATCTAGTGATACAGAGCTGTGTAATAATTTSAAGAGGTGGTTTCTCAATACATCAAGCAGTTAAGTGCCTGAAGGGAAGACAAGCATTCAGAGATGCTATTCATCCATGAAACAAGAGCTAGAGAGAGAGAATGCCTGCYAAAAATCAGAGCTGCATCTCCTGGGTGCACCTGAGCTGTGGGCTGAGGTCTCCTCTGCAAGGGGAGGCAGCAGAGGAAGGGATGATGAAGATTAATCCAAGCAGGGTGGGGACCATCAGTTACCAAAGAAATAAAGCAACATAGAGGCATAGAGTTGATTCACCCTGGGGGTAACTGGACACTGTGTTGGCTGCTTGAGGAGTGCCTGGTTTGCATGTCGAGCACCTCTGGCACTGTCAGAGCTCTTGTCAGGACACTGCGCAAGGGGAATCCTGCGGCTTTGCTTGCAGAATACTGGAAATGCTGTGAGCTGCAGTTGTTGAGYATCCAGAAACTTAAATTCTGCTTTGCCGTTGAAGAAAATGACTGTGACCAGGCTGGTTAAGAATAGCTTGATGTTTTTTTCTGCCCTGAGTCAGCAGTAAAGTGATATTCTGGACATTAAATAAGTCTTTGGTTTGGGGGGTTTTSAGTTTGGGTTTTTTTCTGTTGATGCTGCTGTGTTTTAAAATACGGTCTGAGTTTAGTTACCTTATTCAGCATGAAATTGAATTTCCTTTAGTTTCATGAGGTGAAAAACAGTATCTAAAAGCYGCAATTCTGCTTTCCCAAAATGTACAGAAGAGTTGCTTATTCCTTTAGGACGGAAAAAACAGCTGCTGTTCTCAGAAAATAAAGATCTTTTTCCCCACACACAGAGTTCACTGGAATCATGCATCTCTTTTCCAGTATAATTTGTTTAACATTTACAAAAGAAGCTTGGCTTACAAGCTGTTCARAGGTACAGGAGAGCATATTGCACGGTGCTGGGGAGACGGAGGGGATGCCAAAGCAACGCTGGTGTATTTTGACCGGAATGCTGTGCTTTGCTGGGAAAGGCGTGACGAGGCGGGGTATTAGCAGCAAAGTGCAGCATCCCGGGGAGGCGCAGGGCTCTGGGTGGATGGAGATGGCGAGTTGCACATCCGTGTGTTGTTTCTAGCATGTGATTCGTGGGGTGAGCCCCGGGGCTGAGCGGGGTGCGGAGCTGCGCGGGGTTTTTGTGCCGCGCTTCTGTCACAGCCCCTGCTGCGGATTATCCCGTCACACGCCTGCAAGCTGACCTTAATCTTTCTAATACGGGATCGCCCTCCCCGAGAGGGACAGTAAACAGCCCAGATTTCCCTGGTGATGGTAATGCGGGGAGCAAGCCCGTAGCTCCGGGCAGGGAGCGTTGGCAGGGCGCTCAGACGCGGAGGATGGAAAGAGTGYCCTGGGGGAGATGGAGGAGAGGCGGGATTGCTTCTTCTGCTCCCTACTCTCCGTCCATCAGGGCTTTTGGAATTAGCGATGGCTGGTGGGAAGTTACTCCTTCTAAGGTTGCTTTTCCTTTGCCAAGAAACCTTTTCCCCATTACCTTAAGGCTCCCCGAGGTGTTTCAACTGGCTGCTATTTGCTCTTTTAAATCACTGGAGATCCCTGTCCCAGGAGGGAGGGAGGGAAAGGATCTCCTTCCTTTGGGTCCTGGCCRTGCTAATGCTGCCTTTCCTTCAGCAGACTGTTAATTACAATTAAATGCCTTTTACCAGTCCCTGCTGTAAATAATAGGCGAGTTGCTTCTGCAGGGGCTGCAGAAGGGTCCCAGCCCAAGGGACCTGTCCAAATGATGTTTGGAACTGCTGCTCCCATCTGGTTGTTGAACATTTGACACTCATTATTTTACCCAAATGGTGGATGCTGGAGAAACCGGGGCTGTTGTGTTTGAGCTGATGTAAGAGCAGATGCTCAAATGGAAAGATGGGTGCTTGGGCCTGCCTGACCTTGCAAATGGCTTAGTTTAGGAAACAGGAGCCAAATCTCTTCCAAACCCCCTTAACATTCATTAATGGTAAATCTTTTTTTCCAACATGGGAAGCAAGGGCTGTGTGCAGGAGTGGGGAAAAGACAATGACCAAAATGCAGAACAGGAATTCCAATCATCTGGGCAGATTTTTGATCCGGTTTATTAGTGGACTGGGTTAGCACATAAAAATTCCTTTCTSCTTTCTGTAGCTTTAGCCATTTCTTTTCAAAGTTGTGTTTTCTGGAAATGTGCTGCAACAGTCAGTATTAGCACTGGTTAACTCCACACACCACCCCAAATTTGGAAGGTTGAGATTTTCATAAGGGGACAGTGGTGTTGACTCTTATGGTGATATACATAGTTCTATCTTTTTCCTATCCATTTGCCTTTCTTTCTTCCAAGTCAGTTCTGAAAAAGGTCTCCAGGATTTTTTTTTGCTGAGTCCCCCTCCCAATAGGAAGAAGAATTACTGCAACCCTCCTGGCTCCTATTTGCTCAGAAAAAGACCAGGAGATTTAGTCAGAAAAGCTGGTGTGGTTGGARGAGAGCCAAGCAAACAGGCACTCACACAAATCAGTGCTGCTGATAGAGTGAGACACYGCTAGAAGTGACTCAGAGGAATTGGCTAATACGTCCTGCAGCTACAAAGAAGTGCTCAGAGCAGAATGTTGCTGTCAGCAGAACATCTGATGATGCAGTAGGTAAACTTGTTTTTAATGGAAACTGGGAAGTGAGGCTTGGAAAAATGTCAGGGGTAGCCTTGTAGGTAGAAATTGAATGCTGTATTCTTGGATGTTTGCAAGACTGTAATGATTATTTAAGAGAGTAGAAAGTTAATTTGTTAATTAAATGTTCTGTCATCTTTGCTCCTCAGTGCCAGCTTGTCTGAGTCACCACTTATCAGTCCAGCCTTCCTTCCTACAAGTGTCACAAGCTTAAATTTTTGCCACAGCTTGATCTACGTATACTGGAAACTGCACTCTGCTGGTTTAAACCTGTGCAAATACAAATGTTGCCTGTAGCGTACCCAGTGCAGTTAAAATTACCTCTTTTGTAGGACACATGTCAAAATTGGCTTGGATTTTCTTCTGGGAACAACTGCTGAAGGCACTGCAGAAACACTGTTGTGTTGTACCAGTGGCTAAGTAGAAAAGGAGAGTTTTGGCAGGGTTTGGGAGGGTCTTTGGGAGCCCCAGAGGACTGAACTGCTGCAGTGTGAAGCASAGAGATGGCACATCACAAGCGCCCGTAGTGCAGTTGTCTACATTTCCTTCTGGTTTTTGCATCCTTGCCCTGGAGTTGGGGGTTTTGCCAGGCATCAGTGCAGTCCCACGCAGCTGCAGCCTCTTCACAGCCAAGTTTTCAGTGGAGATCCCAGCAGGGAAAGCTTATGGGAGGCTCAGAAATGTAACTCGGAGCAATGAGAAAATCCATGAAGCATCTGTCATGCCGCCTCTTGCCTGGACAAATGTCTGGTTTTAAATCTCTTTCCGGGTATGTTGATTTGGAGCTGAGCTTTCCCAGCTCTGGGGTACTTTCAGGAGGGATCTCTGGCTCAAAGTTGCTCCTTGATTGTGTGGCAAACACGAAGGAGGCTGTTTGCTTCTGAAGCTGCACAAACCAAAAGCCTTTTGCAGAAGGATGCTGAGGAAAGCCTCCCGTTCCACTGGCCATCTCAGTGGGAGCTGGGCACCTCGCTGCCCTCCAGAGATGCCAGCACCACTGKCACAATGTCCCTGCTTTGCTGCTCTCACCAGCCCGTGGCTTCTTGCAAAAGCAAAATGCTGCTTGTTTGCCTCTCTGGCATTAGGTGAGGTTGGTTAAGGGGGTGCACTGCTGATGTACAGCCCTGCAGGAGCACCAGCAGAAGAGAACACAGAATTTTGCTAAGTTTGTGTGTAGCTACCCCAGTCAGAAGCTCACAGGCTGAAAGTTTCTTCAGGACAACAAAGCSAGCCTCCTGTCCTCCAGGCTTTTCAGCAATGCCTCCAAGGGCACATTTCACTAGTACAGAATGGCTCTTTGTGATAAGTACAGTGACGGTGCTATTACWACACAGTAAATTAGGTCTTGGGTCTGAAATGAAGCTATTTGGGCTTTTTAACATTATTAATAGCAGAGATCCAAAGGCTCTTCCCTCTTTTCTTTTTCAGCTATTTTCCCCTTGCTTTCCCGTCYTTGCTTTTACATCTGAAATGATTTAAAATTGCCACAGATGGACCTTCTGGGCAGAATTATCCAGATCTGGGCAGCATAAAGAATACCTCCTTGTGTTTGTGCCCATTAGTCTAATGGGAGTGAGGAGTGAAACTCTTCGCCAGGCTTTGGAAATGTTTCTCTGTGCCAGTTTATTTTGTGTCTTGTGGAGTCTTTTCCTTCCATGGGTGCCCTCTGCTTGTGCAGGGACAGCTCTCTGGCCCAGCTGAGCTGAGGTTTCCTGTCCTCAGACCTGAGACCTGGGCTGGGGAAGCCATTCTGCCCTGCAGAGTCTCTAAATCAAGAGTGCTGCAAAGAGCTCCTGAAGGAGCTGTGCTGCAACTTCTTCTCAGCCCACGAYGCCCAGAGTGAGCCAGCTGGGACACTGTGCAGGGGAAGGCTGATTTTCTGTGCATGAATCAGAGGGTTTATGGTCGTTTCTTTGCTCCCACCCTCCTCTGGATGCGTGACTGCTGCTGATTCCCAGTGTGCACAGGCCATTCTCTAGAGCTTTATTGCCCTCAGTTTATGGAAATGCTTATTGAAGTATGGCTCATGATGAGATTTGCTGGAGTACTAGTACCTAAAGCACTAAAATATTAAATTGTTCTTAAAATAATGCTTGAATCGTTAAAAAAAAAGGTTGAAAACAACTTTTTTAGAAGACCCATGGGTTAAACAGGTGAGAAATCCAGTTGTGCTGCTAAGGAGAAGCAAAAAATTAGTTGTTTTGTTCTGGCTTTCCTTCTTTTGTAAGAAATGGCTGTTTTGCAAAAGATTAATTGCTTACTAGCAATCCTGTTGGCCTAGAGAGCCTCAGACAGTGATTKTGCAACTGCTGATGTCTCTGTTTTTTGCTGGTTCTCAGGAGAAGCAGTGAATGCAGCAGGGGATTGTCTCAAGGCATTGAGCTCATCTGTGGAGAGGACACAGCAGTTCCCCTGCATGGGCTCCCACCCACAGCACCTTGCATTAAATGTTTTTTTGGAAAATGTGGCTCCCTGATTGTGGTGAAAAGAGGACTGACTGTCTTAGGAAGATGCACAAATGTCAAGCTGGAAAGGACAATTTACCATCAGTGCACTTCTCTGCAAAACCATAGTCCCTGCCATAATTTGTCCTGATATGACTAGTACCATTTACTTAAATGGCTTGCATAATCAAGCTCTCACATTATCCTACCCCTCACTGTATTTTACTTTACTTCTTGTTCTCCTGCAAGCTTGTGAAGAATGGTGTGTGCTGTCCTGACAAAGCTGTGYTGGATGACACAGATAAAAGTGCACAGGCTCCCTTCTCTAGGCCATTTGGACACTTAAGAAGCAAAGATGGCAGGCTTAATAATTTACCCTAGACAACATCTGGAAGCATGTTTTACATTAGAAGTARTGTCAGGGTTCATAATTCCATTCTCAGGCACTGTCAGCATCAGTAAGAAACAAGGGTTGAGACCAGTAAAAGATTTGTGTGATGTGCACCAGCACTGGGGAATAATGGGAGCATTGGCCTTAGTCCAGGAGAAATGTGACCCAGTAAACTTTTTAAAAGACTGTTCAATCGCTCTCTTTATTATGCTGGAGCAGACAGGCTGTGTACAGGATGAATGGCATTTTCATAACTGCTGCCAARGGAAACATTTTCTATGCTGTGTGTAGTAATTTTCTCCACTTTGGAGTCTTGGCTGGCAGCAGAACAGGGCTGCTCCTCACCTCCTCACAGGGGTGGGTTGTAATGGTGCAGCTTGAGCTGAACCYTYCACCAGTGWTTTAATGCCATCAAACCTAARCACAACTTCATTGGTCTSTGTCTTTGCAGAGGAATCCACTGCYTTTCTGTAGTCATGTAGATCAGGAGTGAAATAATAGAGGAAARAAGTTCTTTTTGAAGAAAAACAGCACAGACAATGGATATCTGGATGGGAACAGAAGTGAGGTTGCTTGGCTGGAGGAGCAGTGAGATGCCCTGGCACCTGAGGACTGTGGGCTGCTCTTGTAGGAGGGCTGGAGTGAACAGCTCCTGCAGGCTCCTTCCAAAAAAAAATCCTCAGTAAGATCAGAAATAGCACAGAGTCTGCAGGTGGGTTTTTTTAATGCCTCTAGCCTTTTCTCTAGCCTTTGCCCTTCCCTGTGGTTTATCGCTTTCCCAAAATAGGTTTCCTGGGAAAAAAATTTTCCACTAGATTCACTCTGAAGCCAGATTGACAAGCTGTTTATTTATTTAATTGGTTTTGTGTTCCAACCAATAAATTAATCTTCTCTGTGTTTGATTTTTGAGCAAGCAAAGCTAAGAGAAGGGGAAATGGATACCAGAGATGTGGGGTTCTGTTTTTCATGTTTTATCAGCTCTTTCTTTAAATAAAAAGCTTAATTAAGCCTGCGTTTCTCATTACAGTCTATGTAAATGTRGCACCTAGAGAACATGAACTGGGCTTGAGAACAGTTTGCTGTTCCTGTGCAGCCCATCATTTTCTTTATGAGAACAAKTTCTGCCTATAATGATTTTGTTATCCCGGTATATTTATTTTTTGCATCTTCATRCACAACTCTTGGAGGTTTTCCTGGCGTTCTGAAAGCCTGAGCTTCCCCAGTGCTCAGACTGTATTTTTCTCACAAGCTTCTGAAAGTGTATTAGGTTTGATTTTTATTTTCTTACTTTTTGAATCTACATTTGTTTTTCATGCATTATAAGCTGCAGTGCTCAGAGTTGTGTGTACAACCCATCTGCACACAAAACAAGAATGAAATATGCAGGGTTCATTAGTCAGATGTGGTGAATGGCTTGAAATGTTTAATTAAAGAAAAAGCACAAAAGGCCCAGTGAATCAGATGTTCACAGAGTAATAGAGGTGGGGAAAAAAAACTTGGTGAATAATCTGTTTGAAATGWATGCTCCCTTATATGCCCACAGTTAGTTCCCACCTGTGTTTTTTGCAAGGATGATCAGTCAGGAAAAATATATGACACCTTCAACTTTTTATTTCTTAYGGAAATTCTGGTATGCTAATTCTTTTGCCTTGATGGTAGGTCTTTTGTCCCTAATCTATTTTAAAGCTGAGGATTTCTGGATTCTACAATGTGCCTTTGTTTAAGAATGCAATGCCCATATATTTCCTAGTAATGGYATGGTCCTTTTGTCTTAGAACTGAAGCTTTGGAAAAGTCTAYTTCCACTTAGGAAGAGTCTATTCCCACTAAATTCCTATGAACTAGCTTGCAAAGCCAAATTTGTGACATCCTTGCAAGATAAAAAAAAAAGAAGAAGAAGAAAAAGAAGTGCTTTATGTCTCTTGTCGTTGCTGTTRAATTTTGATGTATTTTTAAACCTTTCCTGACGATTCATGGTTCTTGTGAGCTTCTCATCAGTGGATAAATTGAACAGAATAGAGGTTATTTCAGCTAATTGCAGGGTGACGTTATAGCTTGAAATGGAGGATGASGGATGAACAAGCACTTGGAGTGCTGTGCCCATACTCTGCTCTGTGCAGGCATGTTAATAGCCGTATCTGTTAGTATATTTTTAAGGCTGTGTTCAGTCTCAACAGGGTGATGTTTGTCTGTGGGCCTCCCTCTCAGTCTGTTTGTGCCCAGTGTATTTGTGACAATGCCTGCACTGTGTCTGTGCCCTGAGCCGAATGGATGGCTTGTAAAGGGGACTGAGATGTTAGACTGGGTTGTCAGTGATGCTCTTCATTTGTATTCTGCTCAGGGGGCCAAGCCACCGAGGAGGAGACGTGCCAGAGTGCTTTCCTTATGAGAGCCCCTGCCCTCTTTAATTTTCCTGTGCACTTCTTTATCCCACTGAACCTTCCTCTTTCAAGGGGTAACTAATTCTGCAGCACGGAGCTTGGCTTTAGATGATAAAACAGATAGGATGTGCAGTACCTACAAACCAGTGAGTTGTTTGGAGCTGGTTTTATTTTTGGCTGTGAAATGTTGCATTAGGAAACAGAGAGCTGCATTGAGAGCATCTGGTGCCTGCCCTCTTGCAGGCTGCGAGGGGGGTTTCGTGTGGGCAGAGAAATGTGAAATGTATTGTGGGAGCATGGCCTGTGCAGAGCTGCCTCTGAAGCAATAGCTAGCTCAGCTTTTTAGGGAATGGCACATGCTCTTGRAAACCCGTGAATGAGAAGCTCCCAAAGTGCTGCTGTTTTAAATYAAAAAGGCTGGTTTTGCTCTAAATCTAAAGGGCTGCTTGTTTGAGATCTGACATGCTCATGCAGTGTGTTTATACTAAAATGATGCAGTGTTGCATCCTCAGTACTGAGGTGATGTGCAGACAAGTGCAGCGTCCTCGCCTGCTGCTGAGACAGTGGCAGCCCTGGGGAGAAGGAAAGATGTTTTTGAATAATGAGAGGTAATTTTGTTACTGAATTCTTGAGTAGCTTCCTGTTCAAGATCTTAAGGGTTTGCTCTCRTTTTCTGGAAAGTGAAGGGTGGTGGTTTTGCATCCTGTCATTTTACATCCTTCCTTGCTCAAACTGCAGCAGTTGCCAAGTCTGTTGTGCCATGGTCCTGTTTTTGGGACTACTGATTCTGCACATCCCCATGGCCAGAGAGACCAGCGCCCCTGAGCAATGCCTGGTATTCCACTCTGATGGGGCCAGGCCACTCCAGCTTCTCTCCCAACAGATGGTGATTAATGTAAAGTTCAACAGCACCAACTTCACCTTCTGCCATGGGAGTTGTCCCCACCAGCAAGARAAGGGTCTGACTGTTCTGCTGTCAGCTGCAGTCTGTGCTGCTGTTCACATGCTGRTGTGACTTTTCTCTCCTCCATCCTTCCTGCAGTTCCCTTTTGCCCTCTGCCCTTGGAGACTCCTATGCAAAGGCGAGATCAAACTGCCGCCCTGAAAAGAAAATGCAGAAGAGAGAAAAGGCAGTTTTGGTGAGGATTGCAGGTCATATGTCAGGTYGAATCAGTCCCTGATGGAGATAGCAAAGAAAATGTAACATTGCAAGAGCAAATGTGGTTTGCTGAGGAAAGGTTTGTGGCTGGTTTTGATTGCTTCAGGGTCATCTGCATGGCTGCCTGCAAACCCTCTCTGCACTTAAACTCATGTGGTGCCAAACTCTTTCAAGTGAGGAAAATGAAGATCAGGAGGAGGTTGCTGGACACTGGCCAGGGTGAGTGCCTGACCATTTGTGTGAGCCAAGTTTGGAACAGGACAAAGCAGCTCCTACCTTGGTATACGAGGGAGCACCATGWCATGAATGAAGATGCCCATTTCTTGTACTGTTACATATAAAATTATTATTTTCCTCTGAGTTTCCCATTGTCTACCCATTTGTGCTGGAAGACAAAGRTCTAATTCTAGATTTACAGTCACAGGTAGAATTAGGGTCAGTTAGAAACTCCTGGGTATATTCCTAAAAAAAATGCTTTTCTCCATCCCACTTGCCTGGTTCTTTTGGTGTGTGCTGGAAGCAAAGTCTTGCTTTCTTCTTGAGTTTCACCAGCTTTTGGTATGATAGGCACTGCGAGATACTGCCTATGTTGCTGCCAATATTAGGAAAAGAGGGAATTCTTCTTGAAGACATTTTGGATGAAGTCCTGGTAACCAAAAGAAAACTCARATAAATTCAGCAAATACTGTATCCTGCAGCCATGCTAAACAAACACACATGGTGGCTGAGCAAGCCTTTATCTTCCTGGGCAATGAATAAATACAATTGCCTCCTAATTTCAAAACAAAGAGAAAAATAACAGAAAACCAGATATTTACTGTATTCTAGTAGGAATGTGGATCCTACAGCTAGAACAACCATGCAGTAAATCCTGTTACCTCTTTTCCTTCATCAGTGATGGATTCAGGGAAGCAAACTGAAAGGAAGCCACATCMCAGCAAGTGAGGCAAGGCAGAAATCGTAGCTGGGCCTGTTTGGTGCCTGATGCATTTGGAACTGAGTATCAGACAGAGAGGTCCCAGCATCCTCTGAACAGAGTGGGGTGATCTGTTGAAGTCCCAAAGCACTGTTGTTCCCATGCATTACACATTTGTTCTTGTCGCAACAATCACCATGTCAGTRGAATTTTCTTACATAATTAGGAGGAATGTGATCACCTTCAACCCTGAGAGCAAATGAGTTTCAGCAGCAGCAATTTCCATTCATGTGTGCACTGCATACCAAGGGGAAGAGGAATACAATGGATCTAATGTGTCTAAGCAGARCACAGTCTGCAACTGGAAATGTCACTTCTTGTGAAGCAATTTTATGTGCTGGTGACTGGACATTTTTCATTTGAAATTAAATTCCTCTTGGCCCCACTGCATATTAGGGTTTGGATTGATGAGTAATTTCTCACAAATCTGTGCATCATCTCTGTTTTGCATCTTCCCTTTTTGCTTCTCCCAACACTGTGCAAATTGATGGCAAGAAGAGAGCATGACTCAAATYGTTATTTGTTAGGCCTTCTGGTTTTCTCTCATATAGGAATTTTGCTATTTGAAAGTTAATCTTTCAACCATAATTAGACCTGTGCAAAATTGATAAGCAGGTGAAGGAATCACTGTCCCAGCAGTAGGCCAACAAAYATAGTCTGTGGTACTGCCTGAGCAAAGCCTGTGAATTAACTACATTTTAATCAAGTGAWGTGGGTAGCTGGGTTTGTTCTGAGACAAATGTTTGAGTAAAGGATCAGCTTYCTGTTTCCCAGTATTTTCAGCAAGCTTAGGAAGACATTTTGGAACTAAACAGGCAACCTTCCCCAAAATGCTCTCCTGACTGCAAGCTTTCTAGATCCTTAYGGGTGATCTCACTTCCTCTTTCCCCTACTTTGACTTCTGACTAGACTGAGCCTCTGATGCAGATGTCAGCATGTTCCCAATTATTATGGCAGTGTCCTTGAGTGGAGCCATCTCCAGTCAGAAAAATCTGTAGAGTTGAATATAGCAAAGTGCTATTYCAACTCAAGTTTGGCTTTCTTCCAGCTGACATAGCATTTGTTCCCAAAGTCAATTTCAGGACAATTTTTTTTTTTTCTGTTTTCTCCTTTTTCTCCTTTCTCTGTTCCTTTCTCCCAAAGCCATTTCAGGGAAGAGAAGTCACGTAAGTTGTATTGACATCTGAAAGACACAGCTGAATATGAATTCATGGTTGGTTTTCAGTTAACAGTCTGTGCCATTTTTATCAGAAATCTTTTTCACAGACTCATTTGTGAGAGGAGGGGGGATATCTGAATGCAATTCATTTGGGATTTTCACATTTGAAAGTCTGCCCTTCTTCCCTTTCAGAGATAGCTGAGTTGTCTGACTGGCTGTAATGTATCTGTTGGCATTACTGCACTGAAAACCAGAAAAACGTCTCTGTTCTTGCCTGATAATGCTCTTTTGCTATGAAGAAATTTTGCCAGAATCAACCCATCTTCTATTGCCGTGTGAAGTTTCCAGAATAATAATGGATGCTGACTTCCAAATATTTAGAGTTCTCTAATTAGAAGAAATTATCTCTGTGCTCCACAGTAGGGGAATTGTGTATGCCTTCCTCRCCCTCCCGGCCCCAAGGGGGCTGGAATGAATGCTGGGGTGTTAAGAAAGCAACTCTTGTACCATGCAAAAGGCYCATGAGCGAGGGACAGCACTGCCCTGGCTTTGTAATCTTTTCCAGAGAGGCCATGTCCCACCAGGAGAAAGCCCAGTGAAAATGGACAGACTCCAAACCTGTGATCTGAAAGGTTTTGCTTTTCTTACTTGGAAAAAGCTAAGCCTGATGTTCCAGTGAGGATAGAACATGAACTGTTTCTATGGGATAGCTTCCCAAGTTGTATCTTGGAAAAGAAGAAAAAAAAAAAAAAGCTGTGGAATCAGAGCTAATGGTACATTTTTCAAAGAAGTGTTTCTCTAAAAATACGCTGACATCCCATACGGAATGACATCAGTGAGAACCCTGAAGCACGTTGGGATGCTCTGCTCCCTTGTGTAGTAGAGGTTATTGCCAAAATCTTTTGAGAAATGTAAAATCTGTCTGAAACTTCATGTGCTGGTGCYGTRCAGCATCTTCYCTGGCTSCACTCCTCAGGAAACCTCTGGAAAYGTTAGTGTATATTTCTGAGAGAGGGGCTGGATACACAGGTGATGGTTACAGTGCACACATTCAAATCATCCTGTGTTACCCGTGCAAGAAATCTCCCAATTTCAGCCAAGCCATGAGCCTGCCCAGCCAGCACAGAGCACACCCCTGACACAGCCCTTGTCCCAGAGCAGGTGTTTTACCATGGACAGTTCTCTCTGTTAACTGTAATGGGGCTGAGAGTGATAACATGGCTGAATTTCTCTTCTGCTAATCCTATGCCAGCTGAATCATGTCCTTAGTAAAAGGCAATTCACTGCCATCACGTTGACCAGACAGCACAAACCATTTGGGGACTTAATTATTTGTATTAATGAAGTTTTTAATGCATGTGAACTTCACCGGGGTTTGCTGTAGCTCTTAAGGCTGTAATATTGTTGCAGCTCTTAGTGCTTACAATTGTAAAGCTTGAGATTCATGGAAAACTGGGAAAAAAGTGGGATGRAGGGAGAATGCCACAAGGTTGCCAAGGTCCTCTTTCTGCTCCTGGGTATGATCAGCAATGCTTCAGTGATGCATCACTGCTATTAATTTGCCCTGTGTTTGGAGAACTCTGAATAAAATCTATTCCTGTGCTTTGTTATCATTATGGGTAGTTTTTATAATGTTTGATCTGAGTCATTCTTGCTTCAATTTCAGCCCATTACTCAGTATCTGCCGTGGTTATGGAGAACAGATCGTTCTATTGACTTTTGAAGCATGTTTCTATGTACATAGCAGTCCATTATCACCCCGCTCGTAGCATTCTCCTCACTAGATAAAAACAATACAATTTTCTGTAATGCCTCCTGACAAGTCCTATTTTCTAGATGTCTTTCCTGTTTTTTGAACTCTCTTCCTTTGGTACCCTTTAATTTATTTAAAGTACTCAGTGTGGGAGATAATACTTCATCTGAGAATTTACTGAGCTGAGCAGAGGAGAAGAATTATTTATATTGTAGGTGATGTGGGCTGCTGGATTTATTAATCCCAGTTTGTTCAGCTTTCATAACAGTATGACTTCACCAAGGCATGTTCCCCTTACAGTCTGCTACACCCCAAACCTTCCTCTGAAGAGCTGTTATCTGAACAGTCTGAACAGTTTTCCCTGACCTCTCTCTGTACAGTTGGTTGCTCCTGTGTGCCGGTAGTAACKACACTTCCAGACGTGTTGAATTTCAAAGCATGTCTTCAAATGATRAAATAATCTCATATAATCTTGTCCTCTGGTGTAATTGCGTTCCCTGCAGACTTGTGTGCTGCAAATTTTAATAAGCATGGCCTCTACTTCCTCCTCTCCTTTGCTAATATTAGTGAGGAATAGAATCAAGAGCAAGAAAAAAAAAGGGGGGAGACCTACTTGACATCTCTTTTTGCTCTCACATTGTCCCATTAATTACACCAATGTGGATCCTCCATTTATAGCTGGTTTCATTAAGACTGCTCCCTTGGTTGCTTTTGGGAACATCTGTGAATGCAGCATCCAAAGAAGGATGGCCATACATGAAGAAAAAACTATAAAAATATTTTTGTACAGAGGTATCTGGAGCTTTCCTGCAGAAGTGAAAACTGATGGGCTACTAATATACCATCTACATCTTTAGTGTGATTAGTGAAACTGCAAAAGCAAGTGATTATCTAAAACAATGTGGGTATAAGTGCAGGTTCCTCACATGAAAATCTTTGTATGAGATAAAAATCATGCAGAGAAACGTAAATCAATCATAAACRCAAGGATTTTGGAAGCTGGGAAGTAGCAGACATGGAAATGGTCACACTCCTGACTTTATATGTTCAAAAACATGCATCTAGGTGCTGGCATTCAGGAACATTGGCATTGAAAGCTCCCATGTTAAAAGGCCCTATAGACTTGAGAGCTAATTTATATTTCACAGACTGAAGGCAAATGTAGGTTCAAGTGCTGTGTAGGTCCCCAAATCCCTTTCCAGCATGTGGGTTTTGCAGTAGGTTCTTTTCATAGCACTTTTGCACTTCTCCATGTGCGACAGCTGGGGAGAATGGAGATGGTGTGTGTGGCACCGACAAGTGCTCAAACTGAAATAATCCTGAGAAGAGTCTTCGTGCCACTTTCTCTTTGGGTTTCTGATGATCACAGCAGATGTCTGCAGGGATGGGAGATGCAGGCTCCTGCTGTGAAAGACTGTAATAATGAGAAGCATTTGATGAGCTGACTGTGTTTCATTCTTACTGATGAGTTGATACTTTAAGTATACAAATTATTACAGCAACTTTGATCAGATTTAGTTTAGGTGCAACTGGAATTGATTCCAAGAGAGGCAGCTTGCGTGGATTGAAAAGTAACTAAGATATGCTATCTTGCTGGCTTTATTTTTCATTCCTTCCTCATCCCTGTTTCCCCATCTACTTAGCACTGATTTTATGTTAAGTATCTCTTTAGAATTGTCTTGTTCTGCAGTCTTTAATGTTTAAGGTTGCGTGGCATCATTTTGGTTGCCTGGTTATCACAAGTATGGGGAAAACAGTCTTCTCGTTAAAGATGAGTCTTACAGAGATACTCTGGCAGAGTCAAACTGCAAATCCGTGTGTGCCTTGTTGCCTGTCTCTGCGTTGGAAAGAACCTGGAGCCCTGTGCAGGGTGAGAAATGCAGAATCTGGGGCTAACGCTGCCCTTCAGAGCAGTCATTGGGGCCGCTGGACTGGAGCACTTCCAGGAAAAGGGTACTGATACCAAAGTATCTTCACACTTGGCTGCTAATACTGGGAAGGAAAGTGCCTGAGGGAAGGACAAAACTCTGTAAACAACTCTGAGATGGAAAAACGTGCAAACAGCCCTTTCGGTTGCTTTGACCGAGGGCAGGTCAGCAGGAAGTCTGTARCAAGCTGTTGCTTTCTCCAGGTCAAGGAAAACATTTGAGGAATAACCTCCCCGTTTTATTTTGATTCTCATTCCTGTGAAGCAGCGGGGGTCRGAGGATAAATGTGCAGCAGTTAGTTATTGTTTGGTGGGCAGTGCGGTGGGTGCAGCCTGGTAGCGGCGCTGCTCTCCAGCCCCCTGCCCTGCAGTGCCGGCCCCCACAGCTCTGGCTCTTCTTCCTCCGCCACATCCCCCAGATCTATAGCGAGTTGAAATAAATATCTCCTTCCCCATGCCGTAATGTCATGCCCTGAGCTTGCTTACATCAGGAAGGGCCAGGTTCTCCCTGCCAGTCGTGCTGGGCTGGGGGAGCTGCGATGGGCCGGAGCTGCTGGTGGCTCCTGAGGCGGCGGCTGTGAGGTGAGGGCAGGCAGGAGCCGGTCATTTTTGGAGAGCTGCTGGTGGCTCCTGAGGCGGCGGCCGTGAGGTGRGGGCAGGCAGGAGCCGGTCATTTTTGGAGAGCTGCTGGTGAATGTGTCACGGAGCTGCTGCCTTCACACCGCCCTGCCGTCAGCCAAGGCTATAATTAGCTGGTGGCAATCAGCAGCCKCTTGCTGCTGTCACAGGGATTCAGGCTGACTGGAGCGGCAAATGCGCACAGCTACGGYGCTCGGGCTTTAATGGCTGTGTTTGCCCAGTGCCAAAGCCAGCTGACWTTTTCAACCTGGATTTCAGACTGATTTGTGGCTTTATTTTTGTAATTCRGGAGTGGATTGGTCTTTGCTTTCCCCGAGTAAATTCTGGGAGATATGCTGAAGCATTAGTAGGCCTTATTGACATTCCTGTGCARCCCCTTCAGTTTACAGGAAGCTTTTGTCAATTAAAAGGTCTCACTGATTGGAATATCCATTTCTGGAGATGGCCTCAGTGCATTCCTTTAACCCATGTCCTTACCATGTTAGCCAACTCTGCTTGAACCACGGGGAAATACAGGAATCCTTACAAGGTTTTAAGTTCTTTTATCTGAAGGCATTTCTTTGTGTCAGAAGATCCTGGGTCTTTTTTAGATAAGATTGCTTTCAGTACTGATGGATTGGCAAAATTATGGATCCCCCTGACCTTCTGACTTGCCCAATCTACCTGAGGAGGAGGATGGRAGAGAGATTGTGACAGTGCACAGCACCAAATGCTTCTGTATTTGGAGCCAAAGCTGGGAAAGGAGGATGCCACATTCTGTTCACTCTATTTTTATTTACRACATGATAAGACAGTGCAGCAAGATAGATGGCTTTTAATAGATTTTGAGAGTACAGTTATCTTAAATGGTTGTTAGTTAAGGTACCTGCTTGTTCTGGCACATCATCCATTTCTATTATTTCATTCTGTGATGGTAGGAAATGTGCTTCCCCTCTTTGAAAATTATCATTGTACCTAAAGTTTGAGGGTTTTCTTGCTGATATATCATTCTACAGCACAAGCACTTCTCTGGCCATTGTTAAGAGCTTGACTGTGGTGGGAAGGGAGAATGAGGTCTCACATCTTGGTGAGCAGGGTAGGATCCAGAAGTCTGCAGTATGTCAGACTGATGAAGACTGATTTTGACCTGGTTCTATCAAACGCAAATGCAGACAGTAAGAGCTGGAAACATGAACTCCTTTCGGTGTCTGCACTTGCCGGGTGYGATCAGTCTGCCCTGTATTTGGCTAGAGACCTGGATAAACTGTTCTGGGAGTATTCTGGGCATTTAACAAACTTGGGGGCTTTTTTTTTTAAGGGTAGGGATTTTTCTCAATTTTTTAAATAATGTCTTGATATTTCCTTATTGAAGGTTTTGGTCTGTGCCCTGACAGCCCTCCTTTACAGATGTGATCAGCCCTTGGRGCACAGGCTCTCCAGGCTTTGCCTTCAGTTAAAGTTATTGGTTTGCATGGAGCCTCATCTAATGTCTTCATGCAGCCTCCTGCTCTCCTACTCAAGGGTAAAGCCATTTATGTGAAAAAGCCCACAGCAAACTCAGCARGTCCGTGCCTGGATCTTTGTGGTGAGGCTCTGAACCACTAATCTCTCCTGTGGTTGCTGATGTGCATTTGGAAGAGTGAAATGACATCATAAGGTTTTAAAGCTGACCCTGTCAGATAACTCTGCAGTCTTACCTTTCAAAGTAAAAAGTTTTTTTTCTTCAAATCTTCAAATTCATACATATGTTATGATCCTGGGTGCCTTGTTTGCATCCATCTCTTCCCTTTGTCTGACTTYCTTCATTAATTACTCACTGATTTATAAATAAATAAGGATGCAAGTACATTTTGGGAGATTTTTCAAATGTTATTTATAGAACAAATTGGTTTGGCACAGAAGATAGCTCTAAAATCATTTGGCATCAGATAATAAGGCTGCAGTACTAAGGAGCTGCTTCACACCCCAGCTGCCATAACCTGAAGGGATTTTTAGGAGGCAGGACTGCTTGCAGTGTGTGATACTAGAAGTGTCTGTTGCCTGACGTGCTGTGGWACTGATACACAGCCTCAGTGGCCGTATTTATAGCATGCAACAGCCAGATCCATCACCACAAGCAGAACTCTCTTCAGTGTCATGGGATTTCCTCAGTGTTAYGGCTTCACAGAAGCATGGGGACATCTCCTCACTGAGACATTTGGAACTGGAGCCCTCTGACACAACTTTCATTAGGCTGTGTTGTGTGCTGTGTGTACTGAGTGTATTATGCCAAGGCTGGCACTAAACTGTTTGTTGATGCTCTGTTTACCTTGTGCTCCATACTGTGCCGTGTTCCAGACAGGAGGGGAGAGCATTGGGTCTGCTGCTCTCATCACCTGGGAGAGGGATTATGACGGGAAGCAGAGCATCCAGKGGAGCTGGAGCTGTTGCCCATATATCTGCTGCTCACATAACCGATAATCTCCTACGTTCAGCACGAAGCATCCGGAACAAAGTGCTACCCACGCCGCTCCCCTGCTGACATCCATCGTTCCAGTGCCCATCTGCTCGCAGGTTTCCAGGGCATCAGCTGTGTTCCCAGCTGCTGGTGCTCTTCACGTATCACCCAGGTCCTGGGACAAGCTTCCTGAGGAGTTGCTCCCAGTCYARTCCCTAAGGCCKGGGCAGAATACCCCTTCAAAACACRGCTCYTTGGATTTTTTGTACTTGGATGTCGATGTGCATGTATACTCAGTGAATGCAATGTATAAAATCATGCATGCAGAACTCCTACAAAAATAATTAATTTGCCATATGCTGTCGGCTGCTTTGCCAGGCTTCCCTCTCTTCACCCGATCAGCACTTTCAGCCCTGTTTCAGCCCTTGAGTGTCTTAAAGTCTTAGACATGTTTTTCAGTCACTCAATCTGCCACAGAAACGTTTTTCTCCTCTGGACCTCCAAGTTWCTCTGCCTGAAGCAAGTCAGAGGTGCAATTTAAACAGCCATAGCTTTAATCATGTTCTTGGATTGCTCTTCAACAAGATTTGCACTGCAAGAGGAGTAGGAATTTTCCCCTTCCCTTGGGAGTTGTAGCAATTCCGTCTTACTTTGGAAAGGACCCAAGGTASCAATTTTTAACATTCTTAACTCTCTTTACAGGAGAGTGTAAGTGTTCTACATTATGGAACAGACTTCAGCATGCTCCAAGCCTTGTATCCATCATGTTGAAAGGATACAAAAAAAATAGCTGTGGTAGGATTTGAAACTCTGTCTGATGCATTTCCAGAAAGGTGACATATGGTACAGGATGGTACAGGGTAGCTCTTTTTAAAAATTTCTATCTTGACTTCCAAGCCTAACGGTGGCTTTACCACCTGTGAACAATCCATGGTTTCAGACTCACGCTTCAGTCACCTTGTATGCCCTTCTTCCCCATCACATATTCCAAATCCTTCTCTCGACATTCTGCTACGGAGTGACTTGAAGGGACTCTTGAGTTTTGGCAGGAACAGTGTGGCTGCTATAGAGCCTCTAATGTATCCTTCTGCACTTTATTCATCACTGAAACAGAATTTGGAGAGGGTGGAGATTCYGAACAAAGTGTGTAAAAATTTGCTGCCAACAGCATGATAATTAAAAGAGAGAAGACAGCAGTACATGTAATAATATTGTTACATGTGCACAAAGCAGGGCTTTGTGTTGGAAGTCGGGTATTTCTGAGCTGTGTGCCTTTAAGACCTACATAATGCTGTTACATTACCTTAGGGCTTTTCTTTTGAATTTCCAGCTTCAGAAAACCAAGCTTGGTTTTCCTTTTTTCCCTCTGTCCCCTGACGAYGCTCTCAAAACCTGGGGATGTTTATTTGAAAGAAGACTCGCTGCATATCAGATATTATGGTGTGATAAGATGTGTGGCAGTAAATAGGGGTAGAATCATGTGGACATCCCTGTCAGAGCTGCCATGGCCGGGTGACTGTTACCTCCCCTTTACAATGCCAGCTCTGTGATTTAGGGCAGCCATAATTAATTTTTCTCTATTGCTCCCTGACATCTTGTGGCAGCACCAGGTAATGCAGTTAATTGCTTAAAATTTTGCCAAGAGAGTAGCTCTGACATTAGATTTTGAAGCTTCAATAGCTTTGCTGGAAAAGAAACTAACTTGGCTGTTGGTATTATGGTTTTGAGTGGCTTTCCCCCCTGGGGAAGAGCACTTCTGTAAGAATGGATTTTGAACAGGCCAGAGCTTCCAATAAATTGTGAGTGTTTGTTTATATATATATATATATATATATATATATATATATTTAAAATGTTAGAAGTTAAATTAAAAGCCTACATTAATATGGTGCATTCTGTTTTAAAATGTTGCCAGAAAAATTTTACTAAGGACTGCTTTGATGCTTGGAGAGGAAGAGGTTGATGATAGCAGTGCTGCAGAAGAGCTCAGTGCCGTCGGCTGGTTCTTTGATATTTTCTTGCTCTCACACTTAATTCCCCAAATGAGTTAGAGTTTGCTGGTTAGCTTTGAGAAAATGGCCAAGTCTGGCAACAAAATTATGCTGCATTCTGAGCTAGAAAGAAACACATTTGTGCTAGAAATAATTGAGTGTTTTCTATTCCTTTCCTTCCCTTAAGTGCTGAGTATAGACAAAAAATGAGGATAAAACAAAAAGAATGGGCAATAAATGCACATATTTGTGTGGCAGGTGCAACAAAACTTCAGAGTAAGATTCACTGATCCTTCTGGGTCTCTTTCAAATCAGAATAKTCTGTGAATTCTRTGATTTTAATATATGAGCTCACTGCAGTTCCAGTTTAGGAGCTTAAGGTTTGTGTGTGGCTGCTGAGAAGGTGTTGGTGAATGTCCCCCTGATACTCAAGTGCTGTGTCACTTCGAAATAACAAAGTTTCTCTCTGAAGACCAGTAGCAGGAATGGATGGATCCAGCATTCCAAATAGGAAGGGTGGCTCACTSTGTAATGGTTTGTTTTCTGTTCACAAGTTCCCCTTGTTATACCTGCTTTTGCCTTCTCTCTGGGTAGGAGCAGTGAGACCTTGTTGGGAATGTAAAGTGATGGTGATTAATTTTGTGCGGCACWCTGCAGATTGGACTCCTGTTCCAATTTTAGGTAGAGGGCCTGAAAATCCATGTTTCTTTTTCTCTCCAATCTCCAGGCCCAAGGTAACAAACCAGCCAGCTAATACTGGGAAGTGCAATTCYCACAGCTTCTTATCTGTGCAGTGAGTTGTGCTGTATTCAAGGAGCTTTTCCACCATCGCTCCTGGTTTCGTCCTCTGTGCCATCTTTGCAGTTCTTTTATATGGATAGCATGGAATTATCAGCAGCTTGTCCCATCTTTCTCTGGCAATTTAATGAGGTAACAGCTACAAGTATCTTCTTTTTATTCTCTTCTTTGGTTTTGCGGTTTTATTCTTTGCTTGTTCCAAAGCCYCTCCATCCTGGATTTTGTCTAAGAGGTTTCTCAGCTTTAGTTCTCAGGCACAGTTGCCATTTATTTATCTCCATGACTCCGTGAGTAGATGGCCACACATCGCAGTTCTCAGTGTTTGAAGGGAGGGCACAACAGGAACAGCAGCTGCTGGCTGTCCCCAAAGAAAACCCGAGGCAAGTGCCAAGGTTTATGATGTCCATCAGCATTGCAGGGCTGAACTCTGCACAGAAGAGAGTTCTTAAAACACTGCCTATGTTCAGCAGATAGGACAGTTCTCTGGCAGCCTGAATTTCACCTGACACCYGATGTGTGTGTGTATGCTTCACCAAAATACCCGTGAAGTCCCAACCTTCCAATGTCACAGAAGATACTCTGGAGAGAGCAGAAACGCTCTAGCCCAGCATGAGATACAGTGCCTCTGAACCAAGAATCTTATCTTGAAGAGCAGCCCTTGGGRAGGGTCTGGCTGAGCTTRTTACCCCCATCCTTTGCTTTGTAAAGTTTGAACAGAGTTCATGCCATAGGAAGGTTCCTAAATCAGTGCTTCCTTTCACCTTTGTCCAGTCATTAGTAAAACCATAAGTTTAGTCCATTATTTAGGGATTATTTCCCGCAGAAACTTTTCTGTGGGATATTACCATTTGGTGGTAATATCAGAGCCTTGCTCTAGCTAGACTGTTACGGAATCATTTCATCCTTGTTCATGGTGTCAGTGTGCCATCCCACACTGGGATATGGAAATATTGTTTTGTAGAAAACAAAGCCCMTAAAAATTAAAACCTGCATTTTACGAGGATGTTTGTAGTCTATTATACCCAAGTCCATTATAGCTTATCGGGTAAAATATTTACCATGTGTGTTTTCCCACTGGGAATGGCAGCTAGACTKGATTAGATGCTTAAATGTTCAGATGTTTTGAATGAGGAATCAAGGGGAGGCTCTTGGTGGCAGAGGCAACATTAAGGGACAGTATGAGCCTGTGAACGGCCACAATAAAACTGCACTCTGCAATCTTTTGTGTTCAAGATGACTGAATCTTAACCTACATGGCAATAATTTCCTGCTCACCGGTGAATGAGTGATCACATGAAAGCCTCCTCAATCCTTTTGTGGGKTAGGAGCGAGTACAAAGATCTTGGGCTTGCAGTGAACCCAGGTGACTCTACCTCCTGCCTTGGAGAATGGTGTCCCCTCCATACCTACTACTTCTCCTCTGCATGGCAAAGAGTAGTTTCTGCTCTCCTTCCTGATAGCTGGCTTTTGTTTGAAAGTGAAATAAACTCTGTATCCTGAAGGTTTCCTGTAGTGCAATGGCTCCAAATTCTGCAGTGCAGCCCACACCTTAGCAGAGGGGTGGTTTCATGGCACTAAAGTATTCTGTAGCCCCCCTGGGGTAGTTACACCAGGCACTTCTGCTCAAAAGTACTAATTTTGTGTATTTTAGCTGCATTTGCTGCAATTTAGCAACTGGATCTAAATAGCAGCAGGCCAGCTCTGTGCTTGCTGTCACACAAGGTATGACTTGGGAGCCAGGAGCTCAGCTTGTTTGTGAAAACATAACAACACAGCAGTGCTGCCTTTTAGCATCACTCTGGGGTAAAAGAGCTCAGGAACTCGCAACCATTGTGCCAGGAGTGGTTTGCTGCTTCCTTCTGAGCAGAAAATGCCTTTTCATTGGAATAGATGATTTTGATTTAAAACCTTCATTTAACATTTGAGGGAGATTTTTTTTCCTGTCTGGTTATAATTGCTAAAGTAGGTCAAGGTTGAGATCTAGATCATCATAAATCACTCCCTTTAAAGGCAAATGTTTTGCTTTGTGGCCTGAGGGACTGAAATCAAGTCTGACAAGGCGCACAGACCTGCATTTTATTCTTGGCTTTTCTGCACTGCCTCTGTCATTTTTTCCTCCATCTGGAGAACGGTGCTTACCTTGCACTGCTGTTGTGGGGATTAATTAATCCCTCTATTTGCACAGCGTTTTGAACGTGCCCAAACGAAACGCTGTTATTTTAATTGCCTCGTGGCTCTGTGCAGCCTCCTGTGACAGCAGAGGCTGGGGGACGAATGGATGGGCAGAGCAAGGCCCCTGGGCCACCCCAGGTGCTGCTTTCTGAGCTCTGCTTGCCACCTCCCAGCCTGTCCAGATGGAGGGGACACCAGGTGTGACAGAGCTCTGGGTTGGGCACAGGCTAAGCTTGGGTTGGGCACAGGCTAAGCTTGGCTTGTGCAGGTTCCTGGGCTGTTTTCTGTGCCTTGTGGCTTCTTCAGCAGGACTGGCTCACAGGTTACAGGCACCTGTGCATCTAGAACTGGATGCTAGAAATTTGGACACAAATTTAAAGGCCAAATGGCTGTATTAAGTTATGTGTTGGTGTTTGGAGCCCATSAGGGGATTTGACCTCTGCTCAGAAGATGTCAAACTACCACAGGATGACAGTGTAAGCATCATGTGCAAGTGTCAGAGGACAAAATGGTCACTTGGCCATTGTGAATGTGCATGATCAATCACATGTGTCATCCAGTAGGCATTTAAGGCCATAAACCAGATCACTGTTTCTAGAGGGCCACACACTTTGTGTATTTTTTTGGCAGAGGGCTGTTTGATCTCACCTCCTTGAATTTTCTTCGTTTTACTGGTTCACAGGGACAGGTTAAAGGTGTAACAAGGATATTACCCAGTTATAGTTACAGCAGGAAGCATTTGCATACCAGAGGTTGATTTTCTTAGCATCTACAAAAGAGATGCACTAGCAAAGCATGCAGGCCTTCAGAGATGGGCTGTAAAAGAACAATGGAACATTGTAGCTGTGTTTGCTGTGTCATTTCCTTCCATCTTTTCATTTGCTGTCTTACTCTATCGCTCTTCTTTCTTTTTTTATTTTTTTTTTCCTGCCTTGTCAGTCCCTATTTGCTTTGCTCCTTGCTGGCAGAGTTATTTCGAGTGGAACTGGATGGTTCACATCACATGGTGATGCTCATGCAGTGGTGCCCTCACCAGCTCAGCCAGGCTGGCTGTTTGAGAGCTGCAGAAAATGCASTCCACAAATGCACAAATGATGGGAACCCAGAAATCAGAATTTGCTTTGCTGTCACCCTGATGGTGGATCCTTTTCCAGAAATGTATTCAGGACATTTGGATGCCAGTGGGAGGAAACTCAGAATTAAAGAAAACAAGAGAGGGGAAGGCCTTCAGGAAAACATTTGAGTTACTAATGATGTGCCAGGAAAGAAATTTAGGATGACAGTGCTGCATGGACAGGGTTGTCCGTGGTCGGTCTGTGATGACCTGCTGGAGCAGTGGTGTGGGCTTTTCCTTGCAAGGAAGAGGATACTTCTTAAGGATGCTTTTCTTAAGGATGTTTTTSTTAAGTTTCCTAAGCAGAAAAGCTGCTGCATAGGGGTAGCTTTCAGAAAATTCAGTTCAAGCATCAAAGAGGAGCTGTGGAGAAAGCTTGAATTACTCCACTGCACTGAAAAAGAGAAAAAAAACTTGATCTYAGCTACAAAAATCCATYCAGGAAAACCACATTGTGTCATCCCATTCCTGTGACACAATGCAAATTTCTCTCTGGCCATGAACATGCTTACTGCATTGTCTGGTGCATTTTGATCCARTAACAACTGGATTTCACCCATCTTTATTTTGTCAAGTTATACTGCATTAAGCATTCCCTAAATGGAAGTTTTGGTGGTGACTCACAGCCATAGGAGCTTTGGTGTGAGACCTGGACATTTGCTGGGAAATCAGAGCTTGGAAATCAGCCAGTGCCTCRCTTTGCAGTGATACCAGTGTGTTGTGAGATGTGAATTGCTGTTGTTTCCATTTTTCTCCATGTGCTTTGCCACAATTTAAAGGACTTAAAGATGATATTTGATATAATACAGCACCTGTAAGAGGGATAATTAATTATCAGCACGCTGACTGCACATGTATGTGTCACTGCAAGATGTACTGACCTGCCTTCTTCGTTTAAAGCCCTGTTCCCTCTGCATTCTTCCTGCCACATTCCACAGAATAACCCAAAGCCTTCTCGAGGGTACTCCCTTAGTCATCAGTTTCCTGTTGGCCATCCCTGGAGCTGTTTTTTACCTTCTTGCCAGTGTCCCACATGCTAGCTGCTGTAACGTGAGCCCCTCCTCCAAAAAAAAAAAAAAAAATTAACCCAGTTGCCTTGGGTAATGTTCATTCTACTAATRTGCATTGCTGTGATAAGAGGAATGACTGTCACTTGAGATAGCTGGAAGAGGAAATGAGGAATTTATTCAGCACAGTGCAAATCATATTGCTTTCTCTTCCAGGGAGCCAGCAGGTACCAGTGGTTGGTGTGAGGTGGAGAATTGCTTGGTACTGGATATGTGACTGTGGTCCTCACCACAGACATGCTGTGCCTTCATCATTCATTGCTTGCTTCTGTCTCCTTCCCCCAGAAACTGAGAGGATAGAGGCCATTGTCTTTTCTTCTCTAGCTGATGGAAGAACAGCTGTAGCACTTCTGTTCCTATGCATCGTGTCCTTGCTGTTACAATCCCATGTGAGGGCCATTCTGCTGCCTTTCCTGCTCAGCCCAACAGAGGAYGAGGGCTTCTTTCCATCATCCTTACCCAGGCTGGCAACCACATCCCCACCATGCCAGCCTTGTGCTCTGGGTAGTGGGACGATGAACCCACATTTGGGTGTKGCCACCTCCATCTGAAGGAAATCAGTATTCCTGTGCAGCCTGGGGAGGCGAAGTTTAATCCAATCTTGGCTTTCAGCAGAAATGCCCAGACACTCCCACATGGCTTTGGCTGTTGGCTCAGCTCTCACTACCCTGAGTTTGGTTTGGTTTGGTTTGGTTTGTTTTGGCTTGGTTTGGTTTGGTTTGGTTCGGTTTGGTTCCATTTGGTTCCGTTCCATTTTGTTCCGTTCTGTTTGGTTTGGTTTAGTTCGGTTCGGTTCGGTTTGGTTTCAATTCCATTCGGTTCCATTTGGTTCTGTTCCATTTTGTTCTGTTCTGTTTGGTTTGGTTCAGTTTGGTTCGGTTTGGTTTGGTTTGTTTGGTTTGGTTTGGTTTGGTTTGGTTTGGTTTGGTTTGGTTTGGTTTGGTTTGGTTCAGTTCCATTCAGTTCGGTTCGGTTCCATTCAGTTCGGTTCGGTTCCATTCAGTTCCATTTGGTTCCATTCCATTTTGTTCTGTTCTGTTCTGTTCTGTTCTGTTCGGTTTGGTTTGGTTTGGTTTGGTTCGGTTCGGTTCGGTTCGGTTCGGTTTGGTTTGGTTTGGTTTGGTTTGGTTTGGTTTGGTTTGGTTTGGTTTGGTTTGGTTTGGTTCAGTTTAGTTTGGTTTGGTTTGTTTTGGGGGGGAGGCAGTTGGGGTAATAATCCCACATGGAGGTGTCACTGACACCTTGCCCTGTTCTGCAGCTCCACTGGGGACCCAAGCAAGGCTGCACCATCAGTTTCTTACCTTCAGTCACCCAGTGCAGCTCCTTACCTGCAGAACCTCTCTTGTACTCACTCGACCCTCCCAAGCTTGATTTTAGTTTCCAGTTTCCAGGATGAAAGGCTTTGGTCAGATCTCATTGGCCCAGGGGCCGTGCATGACCTGAAGAAGGCAATTCCTTCCAGCAGGGGCAGCCTTAACTGCAGCCCTGCAGGATCTATTTGAGTGACCCTGGTTGTGCTGGCCAGGATGAAATGAGTCTCATCTCTGCTCCCTGGGCAGCCCTGGGCTGTGGAATGGAAAACACCCTCTTGTTTTTCAGACAGAGGTGCTGAACCAAAGCAGGACCTGGAGCCTTGAATATATTGACCTGGGGTTTTGTAGGAGAAAGCCATTTGAGTAAAACACACCAAGATTTACTTGTGAGTTTGTATGGGGTGAAGGGAGTGGCTTCATGTTTAATTTTGATCAAAACATTTTTAGAAGCAGGTCAGTTTCATAGAGTATTCCTAAGCTTTCATTTCCCTGCTACATCAGTCAGAAAACGTTGCATTTTTGTTGTCTTTCACCTCTAAATTGAAATAAAGGAAGTAAATTTTATTAGAATGTATTAACTGTGCTCTCTCACTACCTCTTAAATGCTTAAAGTTGGTTCAGAACCAAGTATTAATAATTGCATTGTATTAATGTATTTTTAACTTGACTCTAAGCCTGAAAGCAACCAAGCAGAAAAAGTATTTAATAACCAACAAACTTAGAGGAGCAAAACACATAGCCCAGTGCTGTTAACATCCTTCAGCAAAAAAAAGATTAAGTACTGCTGTCGTCATTTAAGCTTTGGGGGGTGGGAGGGAGCGGAGGAAGGGAGAGAGGAGATGTCTGATCCACTTAATGCAAAGTATAAATTATGTCATTTTAATTTTCTTCTTATAAGATTTACCACTTTACATGTAAATACCAGGCAGCACTGTGGCTATGTTGGATTTCTGATTCATATGGAGAATGTGTTCGTCTTCTGGAACTTAACTGATCACACTGAGTTAAGGGGAGGATAATAAAAAGCTATGGAGTGAATAATGGAAGGATTTAAAAATGAGGCATGGGGGGCAGAAGATAGGATACAGAGTAATTTTGGAGGTAAAACTACAGTTGAGATTAACAATATATTTGTGGACATCTGGCTGATCTAAAGTCTGTTTGATGATTGTCTTGTAATTGTTAAACCTGCCGCCTTTATGTGTGGGATTAGGCCTGTTTAAATATGCATGCAAAAGGCAGAATGGTTATTGATTCTGTGCAGCATAATTTGCGTGGATTTTAGTTTGGAGTCAAATGAAGTTTATTTCTACTTTAGTTCACACATRCTTGGTTCYTGTTTAGCTTTTTGCTCAAATGCARTATCAAAATGAGCATCTGCAAGAAGCTTAGTGATGGAATAGCTTAAAATAAAAGTTACCATTTTTGGAGGAACTAATTTATAAAGGAAAAATGGGCATCTTATTAGTTGCTGAAAGTGTATCTCCTGAATAATTGCATGAAAGTTAGCAGCTAATAATCCTGCATCTATATTTAATCCCTTTCACTGCTACAGATCTTTAATTAAAGATTCTTCTATCTTTATGCCAATTAGTTTGAGATCCTAACCTTTGTGCTTAACAAACATGGTTGCAGGAGCTCTGCTAATATCCTCAGTGCTGTTTGTAAAGAAAGAAAACTCCACGAAAAACACATCAATATCAGCCCCCATGGAAACACTCGAGCATTTCATTAGTGGTTGTAAGCTGGAGAGACAATAAGCTGGAGGGAAGGCTCTATTAGGCCAGAGGTGGTAAATGGAAAATTAGCAGCAGAAAATCAAAGTTTAATCATGAGCAGCCCCTCATAACTGCAACAGCATCTTATTGTTCATGTGTTTGCATTTCCATCGTGCCCTGATCACAACTGTGTAAGGCCACGTAATAAATAAATAATCCAGCCTTGACGAGGAAAAAACAATAAGATGGCTCAGAACCAGTAAAAGCTGCTCTGCAGCCATCTGCTCAGCATCAGCCCAGCACCAGCCTGCATGCTGTGAGCAGGGAGTACAGATCATTCCCCAAGGCCTGGTGGTCAAAATGTCACTGATTTTATGTTCTTTGCAGAGTATATTTAATGTGATCTTTTCCTTACAGCAACCATCTCCACCGGTGTTCTAGTTACACATCTCTGTTAGAAATCCACTGTAAATACGTTGTGTCTATATTAACAGGCTGTGGGTAGGGAGCTGAAATACTGAGTTCTTTGATTTGCTGTTCTAAGATGGTTTAAATGAAAAAAACAAACACAAGTCAAGAGATGTAAGAGAAGGGATGGATTAATGGTGGCATGAGAGTGGTCAAAAAAAGATGGTGTTTATGTAAAGTCACATTTCCATTTAGGTGCCTAAAAGTGTGGATAGGTACTGTGGTTTTCTGGACCTCTGTATAATGAAAGCCAGCCATTGGAAATTGGGTGCCTGTTTTCTACTGCATCATCTCTTCTGAGAATCTTGGTGCTTTTGAAAGTTCATATTAACATGCTGGGCTTTTGACATTCTGGTAATCTGGTTTGTGGTAGGAATGGAAGCTGATGCCTCTGTTTTATCCTCTGGACTCTGATGGCCATTCTTGGGTGCAGTCTTCCTGCTTCAGTAGAGTTGACAGCCAAAGTCAGCATTGGATTTTTAGACAAGAGAGGGAAGAAGGAAATACATGACATAGGAGCTCACAGTTCTGATTAGTGTTAAGATAACTACAATCTGTTAAAATAAGTGACCTGTTGTCTACGAAGTGTCTCTGTGAATAAAGACTTGTAAGGCTTTATTTCAGTGTTTCTGCCATCAGGCAGGCATTATTTTGTTGGTGTGGGTGCTCTTTGTCTGTGGGGGAGCTCAACACCTTTAGGTGTTAAAAAAGTAAAAGTGACACCTGAGAACTCTGTTCAAGTAATGCTGGATGGATTTAGAGAGAGCCATCAGAGATGGGGGTTGAAAGTATAGCAGGAATTGTCAAGTTGGCGTATAAAAACTGTAAACTAGACTGAGATCTACCTTTTTTCTTCTTTTCCCAGACAGCTCTAGTTGAAACTGGCTGTGTAGCCAGTGTTATGTGTGACCCACAGAGTCATGCAGGCTTTGTGTGCTTGCAAAAAAAAATTGTTTTAAAGCATGACTGAAAAATTCCAATAAAACCATCCTTTGACCTTGCACTTTCACTGTCATGAATGTGACTGGTGCTGCTGGTGGACAAAGACAGGGAACCCACTGAGCAGCCTGGAAAACTGGTTTCTGCAGCAATTGTGATGTCTTCCATACTCATTGGGTCATATCTGAACCTGGACAGCTTGAATCATGCTCTGCTCCAGAGGAGATTTCACTTTGTTCTGTAGCACACATATTTCCATGCACTGCTGGAAGGACATCGTTTGCCCAAGCATTTTTCATTCTGGCTTTGCACTGGAGGCTAATACTCACCTTCTGAGCAGCTGGTGCAGGTCTTTCATCTGTAATTCCTGAGGGCTGAGACCAGGGTATGCCAGAGATCTGTATGCATATGCTCAGGACATTACACAGTTATTCAAGTTCCTGCTGTTTTGGTGTGAAACACCTCCTTTTCCTCCAGTGTCCTCTGTGTGACAGTGCCAGCCATTTTCATCCTCAATAAACTTTCCTTAAGATCTCCTTCATTTTTTGTGACACTAATAAAAGCAAGTCAGCTCCAATGCTTGCAGAATTTCTCTAAAAACTCCTGCTGGCAAAGGTGATTGCAGCTTCCCCTGTGTTGCCAGCTCCTTTGTCATCAGGCTGTTTTAGTACAGCTTTTTTGTGTTTTCCACGTGATGCTCTGTCAGCAGGTTTCCTGAAGGGAGCTCAGATGGTTCCAGCGGTATTTCTGTTGTGTAAAAAGTGAGTCAGCTTTTCAGAAAGAGTTATTTGGGTTAATTTGCAATAACCAAGCTTCAGTGAGTCTTGCTTTCTGCATGGTTTTATCCCACTTCCTACTTACCTCTGTGCCTTCCTTTAATAAAACAAGTAAGATAAGCTAGAAAAAAAAAAATTATGTTAATTTCTTTTGTGGTCAAAAAAGGACATCTGTTTAAGTTAATAAAACTTCTTTTTTTTTTCCTTTCCTTTAGCGCAGTAATGCAGGTGATGCTGCTAAAGATGTACACTGGTGATCTGGGTTTGAAAATCAGTGTTGGTTTTAAGTTTTGAAAGGAACATTTTCATAATACTGTTGAATTTTGATGGGACATTGAGAGTTTAAGAAATAAGTGAAGAAAATACATTGCTGGTGCCTTCCTACCAGGTGCCAACCATTCCAAGAGGTGGAGGCAGTGGCTCATACTCAGTGGTATGACCATGCTTGATGGTAGATGTTACAAGAATACTATTTTATTTTCCATAGATGGGCCCTGGTTTCCCATTTATGTTGTCATTTTATCAGCTTATACAGTGAAAACTATATCTACATCTTCTTAACCTTTTTCTAATATTTCTTTTTTTTTCCCCCCTTGTATTTGCATTCTTAAACAGTGCAGTTGCTTTAATGATGCATCAGGGGTGTATTTACTTGTGCTGACATTAAAATATCAATTTGAATGAGAATATATTTCCCACAACAGAAGGATAAATGTGTTTCAGAAGCCCTTACATTTCTGTATTTATCAGCAAATTTGACTAAAGTATGTTCAGCTAACTTTGTCATGTTGGCACAAAGTATTTGGCTGTGTTTGAGCAATCCTTTTGGGAAAGAAGGCAAAGTATGTAGACTGAATATTTTTTTCATTGTAGTTTAAGCACTGCTTTGCTTTGAGGCATCTCTTGGGGTGCACTTGCCTAAGCTTTGTTTTATAAGGCAGMTTCATCTCACARYAGCATCRTTTATCCTATGTGAAGTATTCCTGRGATGTGTTCCTATCTGGACCCCCATTTATCCATCTGTGCCTTAGCATCCAGCCATAGTTTTTTGCCTTTATGAATCAAACACATCTTACTCAAATGTTTGAGTAAGTCCAGGCTGCTCTGCTAACCAAAGTGTGCCCCACTCCCAAGCCAGAGGGACCATCCAGACCTCCCAATCACCCATCTCCTGCCACTGGCTACTAAACAATACCACACCACTCTTGGAAGAGATGCACCAAGTGCCTGTCCAGTGTCTAGAACATGGATATGGTTGGTTGGTTGGTTGGTTGGTTGGTTGGTTGGTTGGTTGGTTGGTTGGTTGGTTGGTTGTTTCTCCTGGGATTTCTCTACAAAGATACACAGTGGGATCCTGGAAGCTGGGCTGTAGGAGCCTGGTGGCCTGAGAGACAAAGCTTGTTGCCTGATCTATTGAAATGGTGTCATGGTGGAAGGGGTCAGTTTTAAGCAATTTGCATTTTGCAAACAACTCTGTTAAGTCAGATTGCTTGTCTCTCTTCCTGTATTACAAAGTGGCACTTCAATTGACAAGATATTGACCTGGTGTTTCATTCATGCTACCCATGGTATTTGGGTGAGTTTCACTGAGTTTCAGTCCTTCTGTGCTTAATTCCTAGTGTATTTAGAATATCTTTCTGAAAATCTGCCCGTTGACACAAAAAAAAAGATTATTTTTTGTTAATTCTAAATATTCACATTTCTTCATGTGGCATGTTTCTCTTGCTCTTGATTGCATTTCTACAGTTGCAGTGCAGCAAAATGCACTGCGAAATGCATCAAGTCATTGCAGTGTAGAAACTGAAGTACCAAGATCAGTGTAAGTGAAATGTGAGGGGAAAAGCCCATGTGTGAAACTGCCACAAGAAACAGCAGAACAAGGGTTAAAGGAACTGGTGTTTTGGTGTAGAGGATCCTTTGTATGGAGTTCAGTCAAGAAACCAAATGGCAAGAAAAGAAACTATGATATTAGACTCTCTCAGAGAAGTTCCTGTTACTTGTTGGGTTGTGTCATCTTCTCCAGAGGTTGATTTTGGAGTATTTCCTGTTGGTCACACTTAGATGAGAATAGCATGTTTTGTTTTTGAAGAAAGAGTTTACTGAGACTGTGGACAGGGCTGGCATAGTTGGAAGCAGCCTTTGTTTTCCCCCTGTGAATCCTAGGAAAGTACATGAATCCCAAGGTTTGACCTCACCAACATTCAGGCAGGAAAGCTCCCCAAAAACCTGGCATGCTTGGAAGCCATGAGGTCCCCCTTTTAATATAAGCCATATAAAAATGCAGTTCTTTATATTTTTATCTGTTAATTAGGTAGGGGAATGTGGTCCTTTTGTATATGCCTGGAGTTTGGACGTGAGCATTGTGCTATGTGTTAACAATGTGCTTGGCAACCTGAGGTGGAAAAGGTGTGTCTGGTCTTTTCCCATACTGTTTGGTGTTAAGGTTTTTAATATTTTTGTTTAATTATTATTATTATATATGGATGAATGTAGTGACTTTATTTTTGTTGCTTTCCTTGCTGATACTGCTGCTCGTTCATTCCTCCCAGGCTCTCATACCCTAAGCTTAGAGAAACCAGTCTGGTAAACCACCATGGTGCTGGTGTGTCATCCTGAATTAAATGTGCATCAGCAGCAGCCAGCTAGGATGGCAAATTTGGGAGCTAAATCCCTGCCTACAGCCACTCACAGCACAATCCTAGTGACAGCTGCTGGCAGTGAGTAGTAAGAGCTGGTGAAGTAAAAGAGGGAAGCTTGGTAAATCCATGCAGGAGAGTAATCAGCTAGGAATTTTTATGGCTCATGCTCAGCCTCTTGAAGTTTTCTATTTTCTGTCGTTAGTAGGTGGTTCCCCAAATTGGAACCTATAAAGAGCATAGATGAGGCTTGAATAAGATCAACTGGCAACAGTGCAAACATGAATTTTACAACAACCAGTCAAATGAAATAAAACAGAATGATGTGTATAATGATGGTAACATTAGCTTGCCTTACTGCTAATATGAATGCTAGTAAGATAAATATTGAATATCTGTAAATAAACTAGCATTATACCAGTATGTAACCCCCTTTCAAACTGTAATTCTTCTTGAGAAAGATGCAGTGGTTTTCTTTAATCTTTTCAACAGGGGCTCTACGGTGAATCATTTGCTTTAATTGCTGTTCTGAAACAAGTAACAGGTTTTTTAATGCTGAGTTTTTATATTTATCTTTTTTCTTTCCGTTAATTGCAGTACTTCCATTCAAGCTTGAAAATGAAATTGCTTCCTCAACATATTTCTTTTGCGCTTTATGAAAACATAGGGGGTTTTATTAGCCCAATTTCCAGGGAAGATGGAAGTGCACTAGAGAGGCTTTCGCCAGTTGTTGTCGTTACAGGCACTTTAAAGGAAACTCAGAAGAGTTGCCCGGCAGAACAAACCTCATCTCCTTCTCTCACTCTGTGGAATTCATCTCCTGCCTGGGGGACTGAAGAGCAGTGCCAAAATCCAGTGGGATGGCTGCTCACCTCCTCATTTCCAGTGCCTGCTCTGAGAGGCTCAGAAAGGCTTTGCAAGTTGCCCTCTGGAACTGTGTGCACCAGAGCCAGGGTGCAGATAAAGTTCTCCTCTTCCTTTCTTTTAAACAACCCACTTATTCAATTTATTTGCATTGATTGCAGATTTGGTCAGCAGCTGTTTTAACTCTATATCAAAACCTGATTAAAGCTCATTAGATGTACAGGAATAAAGAAGTCTGAAAGTATTTAAAAATAAATCATCTTTCACAGCAATAAGATATGCAAAATCTTACCATACAGTTTGGTCCATCTGTCATTTAGGACATCATTGTAGTTGTTTCAAGACAAGAAAACTTGAAGGATAAAAGAGCAAATGAGCCACAAATTCTGAGTTTGGTTTAAAACCCAAGAGTAATCCATCCCTTCTGCAAATCTTAACATTGCATCTCAAACAGCAGGAGCATTCCTGCTCAGTTTTGGAGTATT
>NW_026623679.1:572998-586726 GCF_030028575.1 Malurus melanocephalus | reverse complement strand
AAAAAAGAACAAAGAACTGATCATCTCTAGGATTTCTGTTCAATAACATCTTGCATTCATGGCTGGGAGGAACTCTTAGTCTCAAAAAAAAAGGTGAATATTACATAGAAATTCAATAAGCTTTCATTTTTCACACCTACAGCAGCCTCAAACCCTACCCTGAAATAACAACTGTATTTTAGGATGAAAAGAGAGGTAATTCTCAGCTCCCTTAATGCATCAAGCCTTGCTAACCTGCTAAAGGACCCACACTTTCCAAAAGCATTCCCAAGATGGCTGAGGAGCAGTATAAATTTATAAAAACATGACAGAAAATATTTGCAGAACTGAAGAAGAGAAAAAAAAACACTTCTCTGCTTCAAAACTAATTAAGCAAAGTGAAATAAGGTGGAATAGGAATTGTGGAAGATATTTAGCTCATCAGACAGTCAAATGATCCAGAGGAATTTGCTTTTGGAAGTAGGAGTTTAGGGTAGGAGAGGCAATAACCTAACCCCCATTTACAAAACTGGGATTTGTGAGGGGCTCTAAACATTCTGCTGCCTAGAAGGCACAGGAAATCATTCTCCACTTTCCTGTACCTCTAAAACTGGCCTGGATTTGTGTGAATGAGGAGCTGCCACTCCAGTAGCGAGACACAAACATCACAGGAGGGTGGGTGGTCCCTGTGCCCCCTTCCCAGCCCCTCACCTGTGACAAACACTTCTTTCACGGGGTCGCTCTCCATGTCCCCCCGACGGGACACGAGCGTCACCTCGTACTCGGTGTGCGGCCTCAGGTTCCCAATGGAATATTGGTTCTCATCCTCAGAGAGGTCAATGGTTGTCCTGTCCCCTGGGATGTCCTTGGGGCCGTAAGTGAGCTCCACACCTTCAACTTCAGCCAAGGGTTTGGACCACGTGATGAGAGCGGTGGTGTCGGTGACGTCCCTGGCCTCCACCTGGCTGGGGGCATCAAGTTCTGTTACCAGGCAAAAGAGAAGAAAAAAGGAGCTTTTTTAAAGAAATCCTGCTGTGAAAAACACCCACATTCTTATGCCTTTAATTGCTGATTCAGAGCAAAATTAAAATAAGTCTCCTCATTTACTCCTTTCCTTTGGTTCCTGTAGGTTCAGACTCCAAATGGAGTCAATCCATCTGCAGCAAATCCATCAAAATTCCTTCACACCAGAAGCTGCCAGAGGAAAGACAAGTAGGAGCCCTAAGAGCTTCTCCACCCTCATGCATTCTTCATGCAAATATCACCAGGATGGAAGAAATTCAGTAAGAAATTCTAGTTCCTGCTGATGTGCATCTTGAAAAAGGAGTAAAAGTGTATACTGCCTGCTACCTGCCAGCTGAACATAAATTTCCTTTCTGCCTCAAACAGGTAATTTGGAGAGGAATGATTTTTTCCTCATTAGCAACTTCACTCCTCCTTTTTCCCTCTATTAACTCACTGTAGAGTTTGACTTTCTCTTGTTTAAAAACCCCCAAAAGAGCAGAATTTTTGTCAGTGGCCACCTAAACCCAGACCAAACGCAGGCTGTGCTTACTTGTGGTGATCACTTTGGACAGTCCTGGTCCTCTGGTGTTGTTCTTCACGACATGGATGGACACGTTGTACTGCTGCCCTGGTGCCAAACCTGGCTGCATGTAGGATGTCTCTGGCCTTTTCAAGCTGCTGGTTATGTCACCATTATCATCCTTTTTCTGGAACATATAGAACAATCAGTGAGCACAAACATTAAAATCCAGGATTTTCCATTCTGTACATGAAACTGTGTCCTCACCATATTACGGAAGACCAGCTCCCAGCCATCAAAGGAAAAGTTCAGAGGGTCCCACTCCACCTGGACGGACGTTTCCCGGACAGATTTGAATCTCAGACCTTCTGGAGCAGGCAGATCTGTGGCAGAAAAAAGAGATATCCTCACATGAGCAGCAAGAAATAGGGCACTGGGGTGGGACAGCTTTCTACCTCTGGAAATATCTGCCAGGTGGGGATCTGCAGCTCAGTTTGTACAACACTCCTCAGATCAAGTTGTTCTGGTTTTGGAGGGACTTTCCTGAGCTGATTTGGATGTCACTTTAGAATAAAATGAATTTTACCCTAGAAAACTCTTTTTTGTGCCCTCTTGAATAAAGCTGGTGTGGACATTGGAAGTCAGGGGAACGGAATCCTGACCCAGGTCTCTAAAAATTATCTCAGTGATTTTTGATTCTGGGATGTTTAGGCATGACAGTGACATGCACAAAACAAAAAGGAAGATGAACAACAAAAGGACAGGTAGGAAGATGAAAGGCAAGTTGATAAAACACACTGAAGATGCAAACCAAATATAAACTCAATTTTAACCAAAACAGTTTAAATTCAAGTGATTTCACATTGCTCTTTTACATGCTGCTATGTTTCAGGAAGAATTATCAGAATTTTAAAATGTACATTATAATAAAGAAATGTACATTATGATAAATAAATGTACATTATAATAAAGGAATGTATATTATAATAAAGAAGCTAAGGTTCTTAATTTACAAAAATCCCATACTGGGAGACACTGAGAGCAGAAGAGCTTTTGAACTGTGCTGCTAACACAGTCCCTGGTACTGGAGTAAAACAGAAAATGAAAGTGCAGAAGAATGATTTTGTCCTGGCCAAAAGTTGAATTGAAAGTAAAAAATAAAAGAGAAATAGTATCCCAGAAACAGGCATGCACATCAATACATAGGAACTGAAAATGGAAAACACAAAATAAATAATATCCCAAAATAAAGGCATTGAAATCAACACAGGTGAACTGAAAACAGAAAATACTAGATAAGCAACACTCCAAAAAAGGGCTGAAAACAGAGCAGACAAAAGGATGAACACAGGGAATATTAAACTCACATGTGGCTACCCTGGCGCTGACTGGAATGCTCTTCTTGTTTTTGAGGATTGCAAAGACACGGATGAAGTACTCCACCCCGGGCTCCAGCTCATGGATGGTGGCAGCGGTGTGGTTCCCTGGCACTGTGAACTGCATGTCCAAGCCCCCACTGCTGGTGGGGACGTAGGTGACGAGGTACTCGTTGACCAGGTTCTCGTGCTTCCACTCCAGATTGACTGTTTTATCCGTCACATTGGTCACGGTCAGCTCAGTCGGAGGAGACACTGGGAAGGGGGAGAAAAAAAAAAAAAAAAGCCAAAATTAAGTTAGAAGTTCTCAAGGCTCTGGAAATAACGACTTGCCCAGTTCCACATTTTCCCAGGAGCAGATCCTAAGGCTCATCTCACAGGCAGGGAATGGGGAAGGCATGTCCCACAGATTAGCTGCTGAGGAAAAGGAATGCTCAGCTGATGGAGGCTGCAGACATTTCCAGAAGCCACGGGCCAATTTCTGCTCTCACACTTGCACACAACCTCTGGCTGACTGTGTTCCAGCTGCTCCTCTCATGGCTGCAGCACAAGACTGCTAAAGCTGGGTCCCAAGGGGTTCAGATGTTTCATTCAACTGCCAGCAGCACATGATTGTGGAGTTAGAAGTCCTGGGATTTGCACAGATTTTCCAAAGTAAAATAAAACATTATTATTTAAGAAAATACTTTCTATAGATTTGTCTGTGCAAGAGCACAAAGTGAGGCTTAGGAATCTTCCAGAAGGAGGAGATGAAAGATGGGAATTTCTTTTAAAGGGTATTCATTGTCTTTTATAGTGTTCCCAGCCCCAAAGTACTCTTTGATTACTCTACCAAAATTTAGTTTCACAACTTCTCCCCAGGGATCTACTAAAGAAAACGACCTAATTTGTGGTGCATTGCCTGTCATTATCAGGCTGCCAAAATTTCCTATCGATTTCCATAGTCAGTGATCCTGGGAAACCAAGCATGTGACTATAGCTGAGTTTCCACTCCAGCTGATTCCATTATTTTCCTCTGAACTTCTCTCAGATCTAATATACACATCTCCACATATGCATGAATATATATAAATATATATATATATACATAAATATACACACGTGTAGTAAGAAGACTCTGGAATATCTCCCTTAGCTGGAACAGTTCCTTTCATATTTTTTTAGCATCAAGAGGTGCTGTGAGAAACTGAAGGGTCACAGTGACAAATCCCAGCCAGCACTGGCTACAGCTCCACTGGTGGGAGCAGAAATGGAGGTGACAAATGCACTGCAATACCATCAACAGCCTTGGTGACCACCAAAAGTCACCAGAAAATGCTGCACTGCACAGCCTTGAAAATTGAGGGATTGGAAAAGGCTCTCAGAGCCTCTGAGGCTGCTGGATGGACCCAGGAGGAAGCAGCTCAGAGGGGCATTGCACCTACCATGGGAGCAGTCATCCCCGATGTACCCATCCTCGCACACACAGCGCCCGTCCACGCAGCGCCCCGCGTTGTTGCAGTCGTTGGGGCAGGAGYGCTCCCGGCAGTCCTCRCCCACGAAGCCCTCGTGGCACACGCAGCGCCCGTCCAGGCAGCGCCCACGCCCGTGGCAGTCATTGGGACAGGCCAGCTCGCTGCAGTCCTCCCCGGTGAAGCCATTGTCACACTCACAGCGTCCCTCCACACAGCGCCCGCGGTTGTGGCAGTCGTTGGGACACCGCAGCTCCGCRCAGTCCTCGCCCGTGTAGCCCTCGTGGCACACGCACTGTCCATTGACGCACAGCCCGCGCCCGTGGCAGTCATTGGGACACCGCAGCTGGCCACAGTCATCCCCAGTGAAGCCCTCGTGACACACGCATTGCCCGTTCTCACAACGCCCACGGTTGTGGCAGTCGTTGGGGCAGCGCAGCTCGCTGCAGTCCTCGCCGATGAAACCCTCATGGCACACGCACTGCCCGTCCACGCACTGCCCGCGGTCATGGCAGTCATTGGGGCACCGCAGCTCTGCGCAGTCCTCTCCCAGGTARCCCTCGTGGCACACACAGCGCCCGGCCACGCAGCGCCCGCGGTTGTGRCAGTCRTTGGGGCACCTCCTCTCGCTGCAGTCGTCGCCCACGAAGCCCTCGTGGCACACGCACAGCCCGTTCTCGCAGCGCCCGTGGCCGTGGCAGTCATTGGGGCAGGCCAGCTCGCCGCAGTCCTCGCCGGTGAAGCCCTCCTCACAGAAGCAGGTGCCGTTCACGCAGCGCCCGCGGTCGAAGCAGTCRTTGGGGCAGATGAGCTCRCTGCAGTCCTCGCCYGTGTAGCCCTCGTCGCACACGCACTCGCTGTCCACGCAGCGCCCGCGGCCGTGGCAGTTGTGKGGGCACAGGGGCACGCTGCAGTCRTCRCCCACGAAGCCCTCRTGRCACACRCACTGCCCRCCCACGCAGCGCCCGTGGGCACCACAGCCGTGGCCGCAGAGCTCCTGGCCGCAGTCGGGGCCCCCGTAGCCCTCGAAGCACACGCACAGCCCGTCCACGCACTTGCCCTGGTCGTTGCAGTCGGAGGGACACGAGGGCTGGCTGCAGTTGGGGCCCTTCCAGCCGGGCTCGCACACGCAGCCGCAGATCTCCATGCTRTAGTTGCCGTGCCCGCTGCAGTAAGGGGTGGTGTCCAGGCGACCTGTGACAACGATCCCAAAATCTCATTACTGCCTTGGCCCTTCCTTAGGTCACCTACAGCCTATAGGGGCTCTGATCTTCCCAGTTCCCTACAGGACATCATTTCCAGAATCACTTGAGTTTCTAACTTTCTTCCCAGTTCCCTACAGGACATCATTTCAGAATCACTTGAGTTTCTAACTTTCTTCCTAGTTCCCTACAGGACATCATTTCAGAATCACTTTAGTTCCTATCTTTCTTCCTAGTTCCCTACAGGACATAATAACCAGAACCACTTCAGTTTCTAACATTCTCCAGCCAGATTTTCTTTACCAGGAAAGCTTTAATTCGCTCTAATGCCAGGGAAGAGCCGCTGCCAACGACTTAGTAATTGAGCATGCTGGATTCTTCCTCTCTTCCCAAAATCCTCTTCCACTGACTGAGCAGCTTTCCTGACTGCTTCATTAGGGCATMCACCATGAAACATCATTCATCCATTCACCCCAGAGCACAAAAAGCCAGGCAGCACATTGTGTCATCAGCTTTATCAGCAACTGGGAGGCCACTCTGAGCTCAGAGGGACACAGCACTCCCAARAAGACTCGTGTTTCTTCTCTTGTATGACCAACCCCTTCCCTCAATTTAAAAGTCAACCAGACAGATACATTTTTCCCCTTCCTGTTAMCATTTGTGCTCGTCTGTTGCCTTATGTCCTGCTGGATTTTTATTGGTCTCTACCAAAGAAAACTTGGAAGCGAAAATGGTTACATTGGCAGCTTCCTCAAGGGGACAGAAAGTGGAGCCAAGAGCTTGGGCTGTGTGAGTTCTAATCTTAACTCCGACAGATTGTCACCATGCCCAAGTGCCGTCCCTGCTCAATGCCAGTGCTACAAAGGGTCCCAGGCCGACTCCTGACCYGCAGATCCACAGAACTGTGGAGCTGTGAATGAATGTACCTTGCAYGCTGGCCAAACACATTCCCAGTTTTGATTACGTTTCAAATTTAACAGGTTGACTTGTGCTCGCTCTGGAAACAGATCGGASGATCACTCTAAACAACATCTCCAGCCAGCACAAGAATTTGCCCCAAGAGCAGCTCCCCAGCCTGCCTTACCTTCTACTGCCTGGGAATTAGGACAGCATCCAAGCCCGCTGGCACACTGCTCCCGCAGGGAGGAGACCAGCCCCTCGAGCTCCTCTAGCCTGCTCAACAGATCCTTGATGTCTGGGGCAGCTGCACAGCCACAGGCCCGGCGGGGAATGTTAATCCTGTGAGTGAAGACRATCTGGTTCCCCTCATTCACCGTGTGCTCCTCGTAATTCTTGACGGGCTCGATTTCCCCCTTCAAGTCGGCGTCACCGCTCGCCGAGTCCAGGTCCACGGAGCAGAGCGAGCCAACGGGCAGCTTAATGTTGTAGACRTGGTTAAAAACCACGGGCTGGTTATCCTCTGGCAAGGTCACGTTCAGCCCAGTCTCCCTCCTCCGCCGGATAATTCTCTTGATGAGTCCCCCAGTGACGTGCTGGCACAGCAAAGCGAGGACGGCGCAGGCCAAAACCCGACTGGGGAGTCCCATTGTGGTGCCCGGTTCCCTTTCAAGGCTGAGAGAGTCTTAGGTCTGTTTGGCCTTCGTAATCTGGAGCGGAAATTGGAGAGCCAGGTCCAACCAAGCTGGAGGTCCTTTCCTTTCCTGGTGTCTTTGTCCCCTAAAAGAAGAAGGAACAGTGTAAGAGATGAACTGAAGTTACACCACTCAGTGAAGGTGTGACCCTGCTCAAATTCTGCATCCTCAGAGAGCAGCACCATCTCTCTCCACCCAAGCTGCTGAGCTTTCTCTGAGAAAAATAACAGTGGTTTTCCAGGATCTCAGTGTGATTCTGAAGGAAATGTCAGCAGACATGAAGAAAGCTGCTATTATTTCCAGGTTAGAGGGCTATGGAAGGTTTAACTGCCTCAAGCAGAAGACTGGGGCAAAGAGGCCTGGTGGGCCTCGGCTCAACTGGAAACAGAGGTAGATAAAATAAATATGTTCTGTTATGATTTCACTGATGTTAAACTCTGTATTTCCTTCATCCCATCACTACTTGAAGACTGCTCAAAGTTGGACCATGTGAGAAACTCAAGACATTGCCAAAAGCTGCATCAACACTACCAAGTTAATTCCGTCCCTTTTCTAATGTTTTAAATTACTCCAATTGCTTTGAAATATGATCTCCAGGGCTTGCAGCTCCATAGTAAGTTCCACTATATAACGATTTATCGAGATCTTGGAGATAAATGGAGCTCTCTGCAGGTGGAAGGTTCTGGTGTCAGTGCTCCTATCACAGGGATATTTTAGTACAGAAGGAGTGAGACACGAGAGAAGCTGAGACTCCAACAGAGACAGCAATAAAACGACATGTGTAAAAGTGCCTTTTTAGCAGCCAGTATTTCCTTTCACCAGGCAGCATTTCCCACTGTCTGATCTTTCCTCGGCTAGAACACAATAATGTGTGTGCATTACAAGCACCTGGCTGGGCTCTACAACTCACCCTGAAACTCTTTCTTTTCAATTAGCCCCAATATTTCCTCTTCCTCCTCTGTCTGTGCCTGATCCTTTCCARTGGATTGAGCCAGGGGAGAGGAAAGACATCCATGTCCTTCCATGCAGGACCAGCCCCTCAGCATGTAGAGCCAAAGCAGTAATGCACTGCCTGAGCAAGCACACCTAATAAATGTCATCTCAGCATTTGTTTTCATTCCCATTCTCAGAGAAGCTGGGTTTGATAGTTTGATCAGCGCTTTCAGTGGCTGCAAGCTATGAAACGTCAGTAATGGAGGAAACAGCAATTTATTCTCTAAACATCCCAGTTTGAATGGTAATTTATTTGTCAGATGAGAGACCAGCCTCTTCCACCCTTCTGCTTCCCCCAAAGTGTAGGGATCATTTTTCCCATGCTATCCCAGCTGCTTTTGTGGCAGAATGACCACAATACTTTAGACACTTCACTGAAGTTTTGTAGGCGATGTTGAGCTCACAAAGAGCAAACTTCAGCCCTTTTTACTGGGGAATAAATCAGAAGCAAACAAGCAGCAGGGAAGGGTTTTCCCTTGTTATRGAAAACCATTCAGCTTCAAGGCATTTCTAACACTTACCCCATTTGCTCAAACACTTCTGCAAGCCCTTCCTGCACAGAAGAGATCACAAGGTTGTTAACAAAGAATAACAGAGGCAGACATGSTCCAGGTCTCATTTCTGACCCCTAAATCGGGTTGCCAGTTCATGAAACATGCTCAGGACTGTATTTGAAGTGGGATTTTAGTCTCAAGCACTCCCACTTGGGCTTTGCAAACTGCTTCCTGTGCAATTCCATGTTCTGTGCACTTTTTGCCCCAAGACAAGGTCATAGAACTAAAATTGGTGCCTAAGCCTCAAGTAGTCATTAAAGGGACAGGCTGCTTGACAGATGGATCACCAATGGGAAATGGAACAAACTGGAGGCAGTTCTGCATCTAATTCTCACTGAATTTTAKTGAAAGTTGAGCATCCATTTCCGTCTGGCTTTTGTAAATCCCAACCTACAGGAATATGGGTCTTGCCCAAACAGAAGGAATTGCACTTTTTTCTGCTGACCTGCATGAGGTGACAAATCACTTAAYGATGGCACAAACTTTCTTTAATATGCCTGGAAAATGAAAAACCTGCCTCTGGCAAGAGCCACTGTCACTGTCACTACTGATGGAACTCCAGGACTTTGTCTGGACACTCCCTGACTTAGAGTAGCCAAACCTCTCAGCTCATGGATGATACTGAGAGAATTAATGTGCCTTGGCTGACATCCTTTTGAAGATTCTGGAGAAACATCRTGGTGGTCCAGAGCAGCATTCCAGGCCTGCCCTGTGACCTCTGTGCTCTGACACCTCGTGTGATGTCTGAGCTCATCCACCCCCATCAGGTGTTTCCCATCCCCTCTGCCAAGGGCTCGGCACAATTAGCTGGGCCATTCCTGGGTCTGACATCCTCCAAACGAGACACCATCCTGCAGTTATTTATACATGAGCCATGCTCTTGGCTGGGAGAACAAAGAGGACATCCTTCTCTCCAGCCCCATTCCTCAAAAAAATCCAAACAACAGCTCCGACCACAATGGACCACCCGGGAGCAGGAGGGGAATGAAGCCACAGTGACTGCCAGGCTCTGCTGTTCCTTCATTTTTCCTCATCTTTCCTTCAGAACAGTGGACTGGATTTGAAACCTGCATTTTCTTTGCAGGCATCAGCTGCTGGGTTATTTTGGGCCACCTAAAAGTCTCGCAGCAAGGGTTGGCAAAAGTTGAGCCTTGAGTTTGGCTTTGTGGTCTCTCAGAGGAGCTGGGTCTGTCTGACATCTCTCAGGTGGGTTTGTATGACCCCGAGTGTGTCTGTACAAATATTTTGTCTAACAGGGAACACCACTCACCCTAATGAGCTGTGCCCTCAGGTCTTCCTGCCACCCTGACTGCAAAGATCTTGGGCAMGATGATGTGGAAGCAGAAAATGTTCTGCTTGTCATGCAGGACAGTAAATCTGGAGTTCATGTTCTCTCCATTTGGTTGTTGGCACCTTCCCACCCTCCTCGGGCAAGAGTTCTCTCCTACTCTCCTTCTCCCTGAGGCCCARCCTCAATATAAATATGAAGAAAAGGTGCTGTGGCCTGTCACACATATCAAAAATCTGATTAAAAAATAGAGATTATGAGTTGAGAAGAAAATCATGGCATCTCTGCAGTACCAGCTGGGGCAAAGGGGAGGTAAAAAAAAAAAAAAATTCTTACATGAACATTAACTTTGAAAGTTAGATTTTAAGCAAAGAGCAGGAAAAAGGCTATTTCTAGAAAACACTCCTTAAAAACCTGATCACTGCCTGGTGATACATTTAATAATGTGTGGTGGAAGTAAGACGGACTGTCAATAGCACAAAGGGAAGGAATAATTTTCATTTTAACTGCAGCCCTTTCATCTGAAGATACGGAAGCATGTCACAGTCTGGCTGTCAAAAGCTGATAAAATGTTATTAAAAAGGGTTATTTCTTTGTTTAGATATCCCCCCTTCCCYTCACCCCCCTCTCAGCATCAGAACTTTTTCAGGACCTCTGCATTTAATTAGAAATTTGTTTCTTAATAGGAAATTTTCAAGCAATCTTGAAAAAAACCCCAGGAATCCCAACTCCTGGGGAATACTAAGCAAAGGTAATGTATGAATATTTCCCTTCCCAAAGCCATATTTGCTGGAAAGCAGCGGGTGTGAGAAACCAAATTAATGTCTGCGTGCTTTAAAATCCTGGTGCACAACTCCAGGCYCTCCTGAACGTTCAGGGAGTGGCAGAGTTGGGAGATGATTTGTGGGTCTGTGGAATGATAAATATGCAGATGAGAGCCCTGTGCAATTTTAATCAAAACAGATTGCAGCAAGGAAGGAATGGAGGTGTTAAAAACCATCTCAGCTGTCCTTCCTAACGAAGGCAGAAGGCTGATTAGATTTGCTCAGACACCCTCTACATGTCATGACTGGGAAATTAGACATAAAAATGGCAGGGGGAAAAAAGAAAGGGRRAAAAAAAAAGGAAAYAATTCCTCTTTCAGCAGATCCTTCCAACATTACAGCAGGAGGGGATCAAATATTGTCAGCACATATTGGATTCAAGCACATCCTGCTAAAATCTGGGCTGGATTCTGGTGGAAGACTCAGTTGGAGAAGAGCCAGAGCCTTCTCCAGGCAGCACAACAAGGAGCATGTTGAGGTTTGTAAATTGCAAACCCCAAAGGAGTTCTCTGTGATCTGTTAACTGCAGCAAGTTCGTGTTTCAAGAGTTTCCTCTGGGGTGTGATCTGTGTGGTCCCTGCAGTCTGGGGTGCCCAGGGGGCTGTGACACCACGGTGGCACTGTCCCCTCTCCTTATCTACTGCCACCAGGACAGCAGTGCTCTGACCTGGGTTGTAGAGGCTTCACAGATCTTAATTTGGATATGGATAGCTTCTATTTGTGAGAAAAGCCCGTGAGCAGAAAAATAATAAATTTCTACCTGTGTGAATGTAGCATCAACAGAAGTAAGAATGCCAAAATAACAGGAGAAAAGAGCAACAAAGCTGCACCTGGTGTTTTTCGGAGTGCTTGAACACTTATGCCATAGGTGACCAATAATATTATGTTATAGTTGAGCAATAGCCAATTAATCTATTGCAGTAGTTTAGTAGCCAATGAATGTGTAACATGATTGATAAACATGCAAAAGTTATTTTTTATAGCATCTCCACTTATCTCTTTAATGTAGAGCCTACCTTATTTGACATTATGGATACTAAGTAAAAATGACATATAATCTTTTTATAATCAATATAAAAAGACATACTGAACCCAAAATAATATAATTATTTTATATAATTGCACAGAGAGTGTATTAAACACAGAAATACAACACAAAATCACAAAATACAGGCACAACAAGAGATTCTGGAAAAAGAAAAATAGTTTTTTAAGTTTAAAAGTTGCTTAAGWTGAGCTCCAATGCACGATTCAGTCAATATCACAAGCAGCTAAATGATACAAAATAGTCACTCCAGAATGAAAGCTTTATTAAGGTTTAAGATAATTATAAATGGAGGAGGYGTGTTRTGGGACAGGCACATCAGTYAGGAAGACACCCTGCATACAGGTTMTTTTTAAAGRGGAATTGCTGAGCAGTGARCCATGTYCAAGGGCCATTTTGCACTGGACATGTGCTCRAGTGATCCCTGGGCACCAGGRGTTTCTTGCCAGCCTTTTCCACRKCCACTGTCACTGTCCCTGTGCTCSTCTCCCTTCACACACACTTAAGGCAGACCCCAAAATGGGACTGAGGGGATGAACGGCTTTATTCAGAACGTTCTTTGTGTGGCGGCCGCCCCGACAGCGACCCTGGGTTATTTCCTCCCTGCTCTGGGGAATTGGTACATTTCCCACCAGGAATAGAAACGCTGCTGTGACACAGAGCTGGCCAATGACACAGGGCTGAGTGTACAGATCACACAGCACTGATCAATGAATGCATCTGCCACAGGGCATTTTTGCAAGGCAAGGCCTCAAAAGATGCAACCTTCCCAAACCAAAGCACTGCTGTGGCTTTGCCACGAGCATGCAGCTCCTGAGGCTCTGGGAATCTTCTCCAGCAGAGGTGGATTAAGCCTGAAGTCAATTGAAATGTCCTCAAAACAAGGGACTGGGGGGGCTGGAAGTTTGGGGCTGAAACATGGGAAGATTGGCTGAAACATGAACAGCTCCAACTTCGCCATCTTGCACTGCTGTTTCCACACATTCGTAACTGCAGAAAATAATTTTGTTTCCATTCCCAATTCCAACAGGGCAAAAGAATCAGCAGGGATACCCAGTGTAGGTCAAACTACATTAAATCACAGTGGAGAACAGAAATTCATAAGAGTCCTGAGCCATCAGTCCTGAGCCTTTTCAGCAGAAATGATCAAAGCCAAATTGTCACCTTTTTTTCTTTTTTTCCTTCTTTATTTACATTATAYCCATGCTAAGGAGAGGAATTTTAAGGCAGCTGAATTTAGAGCAATTCAGAAAATCCACTGTGCTCCCCAAGGCTCCCAGAGAACCTCRTGTGTGCAGGGAAGTGTGGCAATTGTTTCAACCCCAATTAGACACTGCAGATACCAGCAAGCCCTGAGGGTGTGAAATCCAAAGGGAAATTTTCACAATTCAGGAATTCTCTTCAAAGTCTTAAATTGAGGGGTGAGAAGGAGGTCAGAACTTTCAAAGGGGACAGAAAGAAGCTGATTGCCTTTTTCTGTGTGGCTCTAACAGATAAAATGCTGTCTGATAAGCAGGAATTCATCCAGGTTCCAGGTTGAGGATTTACCTTTGATTTTTAGCCAAGCCACTTCACTTCCATCTCCATGGCTGGGTCATAAAGAACAAACATCCTGAAAATGCTACGTGGTTTTCTAGATGAGAAACCCCACATCTGCAAAGGCCCCAAAAAACTATGGCTCCAGACTCAGTGATCTCTCTTAATAAAGAGCAAAATGTGGAGGTACTGATTTGAGAGCCTTTGCCACCCATCCCTGCTCCAGATTGTCAGACTAAAGCTGTTCCTAGAAACTAAAAAGGGAGGTCAGCATTAACCACAAGGATTTTGCTGTCTGTGGTAGTGCAGTGAGAGAGGAAAAGAGGGAGAAAAAGCAAGAAATCATCCTCTGGAAAAACTCCC